>NC_135761.1:27959557-28134557 GCF_052425735.1 Oculina patagonica
CAGTAATAAAATTGAACTGAAGGATCTTTCAGTAGCAAATCCAGAGATGTTTTACACAGTTTATTTTTTTAACTTAGGTGTTATTGCTACATGGTTTTTGCTGTGTTTTGTTTAAATATATCTGCCATTCATAGTGAGGATTGGGCTTTCTATATATTGCATAGAGACAGAATAGAGGCCAATAACCAGTTCCAGTCAAAGCAGTTCCAATGCAATAGCCCCATTCACACATTCATGCTGCTTCTTGACAAAGTGCAAATTAAACATATTGAAGCAATAAGGACAAAACACAGCTGTCAGTGGATTCTTTGAAAACTGTATTTTGGATGTTTTCTGTTGTTCTTTAATTCTGTTCTGTAAACATAATAAAAGAAAGAATCAATTGTTAAAAATTTAATAATTGTTTTACACATATTTGTTTAGACACTAATACTGATTAACTACAACAACTTATTGCAACATAAGTAGTTACTTAAATTTTTCTTTTTTCTGAAACACATCTTTCTACATGTACACTATGCTTCTTAAATCATTTACTAGTTATTATGGTCTACAAAAATGTATATACTCTTTTTTGGTTGCTATTAAATCACCCAGCTTTAAGGTCACTTTAGTGTGTCTTGAGAACACCAGTTTGGACTCTTGATTTATTTAGATTTGTATAAATGTGATCAATTGTAGTTCTGTTATCAGTGGTTAAGCCTGAAATAAGTTTGTTTGTATCCATATTTTACAATCACTTGTTTATATTTACTGCTGCTTTGCACACCATTATTAAAATCAATGTTGAAATCTGACCTAGTAGTATACGAAAACGTTCTGTTGACAGAAGGGATCGCGAATGAAGCTCTCTCAATGCTTAGTAATCTATAAATTCCAGCAAATTAAATATAACAACATCTAGCAGATATTTAGCCTTTTAAAATCGTTATTTTGATTCGGACCCATAAATACTTTGTCTATTACGTTATTCAATAAAGTACATGTATAAGCAAACTGATATAAATTTTTGATAGCTCACCTCAGCAGTTGTGGCAATATATTCTTCTGCACTTCTCCTCGTCAGTTAAAGCTCAGGTTACAATGTCGCCAGTATTTCAGATCACAAATATATCAATCCTGATGTTTAATTAGCCGTGCTTATACTGCTTTCAATGCTTTATATCCAGTTCAACTTCAGTCTTGAAAGGCAAAGGTCTGCCGAAACAGCACTTGCCAGCTGACTCCCAGCTCGTAAACCACAATTTAGTTCGGTGTGTCGATAAGGTTTTTGTGTACTATGATATCTCAATATGATTGTAAGTGAGCGCAAAAAAATATCAGCTACTAATCTTACTTCGAGTCAAGGCTTCTGGCTGCGAAAAAGTCTCGAATAACCAAGATGGCGGAGGAAAACAAATCTCAAGCCATATTCTTAGTTACCAATCCCCCTCAGTTTGAATCATCACATCGCCCATTGCCCATCGCCCGTTGTAAACCCAACCGATTTATCGCTTCATAACATAAGGCTCGAGACTAACGTCCTCGCCTAAAAATTCCAAAAAAATTCCGTAGTCTGTTTTTTCTCGTCTCGCCCCAGGCCCCTTTTCATCCACCCGCCAGTTCAACCAGTTAGCTCGCGTTCCTGATATAACCGTGCGCTCCAACCCTAAGATGTCCTAAAAGACCTAAGGGAAAAGGCAGACTACCAGTAGTCTACCAATCTTGATACCACTTATCAATTTCCCATAAATGATAAACTATAACAACCCCCCCCCTTCTGATTTTTCTATACCCTATCCCAGACTAGACTGCTCAAAAACCCTACAGCAACACAAACCTATATACCCCACTTCCCCAGGGGTTTAGATTCAAGCTGCCCTGTGCAGGCAAGAAGGAAAACAAAACAACAAATCTATGAGCAATAGCAAATTATTAAATTATTTTCAACTCTGGACACCTGTGCCTCTATAGTCTCCTCTGCACACAAGTCCTTGAATGCCACTAGGTCTTGGGCTTCCTGACCCCCAATAGTTAGGCTACTGTCAACAATATCCTTGCAACCATTTGGATAAACATGATTAGAAGGGGACTGGGGATGACCAACTGCCTTAAAACAGGAAGCCCAATACTACAGTGGCTGAACATTAATACCTGCCATGGAGGCTGTTGCTTTCATAGGCACTTAATGTCACATATAAATTCCCTGACAGGGCAGAAGGTCCATAAACCTTACAGGTTCAATTTCTAACATCCCACCGCGCGTATGTGTTAAGATAACAGTAAGCTTGCCTGGCACGACCCAAGTTTTAAAAGGCTTTAATAGTACACCAATGATTGCAAGTTCACAAGCATGTTTCATCTCTACATAATTTACTTTATCCACGTGTTCACCATAGGTCTACTTTGATTAGTTTTAATAAGGACTACCTATATGCAGAAGATGAGCGATTAGCCTTACCGCATGTTGTTCGATTTTTCTGCAAACTTGCTCTTAAAATGAGTCATCCCATTTTGCAAATTTATCGGAGCCTTATTTAATGCAACAAATTTTGTAAACAGACATTCTGCCAAAACGTTCCTGATCACTGTTGCTAAGTTTTAAAAGAATTAATTTGTGATAAGCTCTGCGCTTTGGAGTTTGGAGAGTGCATGTACAAGAGAAGCTACATGTAAAGTTGCTCTTGGGTGCACTTCCAGCCAGTCTTACACTACCAACCCCCCACCCCCCCCCCCCCTCATGCTCTCCAAACTTCTGTGTGCATCAAACAAATATATTTTTGCTGTGTGTTTGTTCAGTTAATTTCCAGTTATTGTGGGTTTGTATATTATAATCACATAATCACACCATTTGCATTGTAATTTGCAACTTGGTGCTATGTTATGTTATCATGTCTTACCTTTGTTAGGTTGTGGAATGTGTAAAGTGTTACTCAAGTGAGGCACATCACTAAGCTCCAAAATCTATTGTAAAAATGACACAAAGATCATATTTTAAATGAGAAAAAGCAGCCGGTCAATGCTATAATTGTGTTGTTATTTGTTTCCCATCATTTGCTGCACAAAACATGAAATTGGCACAAACATACTTAAGGAGGCTCGATGTAGTTTTTTTAGCGAAAGGGTGGTTTTTTTAAAAATTAAAATTATCTAGAAAGGCAATGTTCAATTTTTTCCAGAATACACCATAATGATCAAAAATAACCCAATTTTAATTTTTTATCCGTCACTTAGTCACAAAGGTTGCCATAGCAACCATTGACGTTTTCTTTTGTTCTCAAACAAGCTTGATTTTCTCAAAATCTAGATTGACTCTTGGTATTCATTTTTTGATATGTTCAAGTTTAGTAGATTGACTACCTGTACACAACATTTTAGGAAAATCTGTAAGAGCGTTAAAGAGTAAATCAAGAATGAAGTTATTGGTATTTTCTTTTAATTTCCTACAATCGGCAGTCGATATATTTTAAAAAATTAAAGCAAAAACTTTTTCGTTTTTTGTTAATGGTCTTTGATGGTGTAAGTATTTATATTTCATTGAGAGTAAGTGCGCCCAAATAATACGAAACAATTTAAAAGCGCCTTTTTTATATTAAAACGGGGTTTTTCTGAAAATTTCATTCTTGATTTACTAGAAAACGCTCTTACAGATTTTTCTAAAATTTCGTCAACAGTTAGTCAATCTACTAAACTTTAATATATCAAAAAATAAACACCAAGAGTCAATCTAGATTTCGAGAAAATCAAGCTTGTTTTAGAACAAAAGAAAACGTCAATCGTTGCTATGGTAACCTTTGTGACTAAGTGAGCAAAAATCAAACATTGGCTTCCTAGATAATTTTAATTTTCAAAACAACCACCCTTCAGATAAAACAACTACATCGAGCCTCCTTAAGGTGGCTGGTATCGGTTTTCAGCACTTTCCAGCTCTTTTTCTTTGTTGGGTCAGTACAACGAATTTTGCTACAATAATGGTTTCAAATTAATGCCCAATGATTGGTGAATAAGTTTTGGTTATTTTGTTGGCGTCACTGGTTACCATAGCAATAGTATGACCAGTTAATCATATTCACCAATCATTGGGAATTTATTTGATACCATATTTATTGTAGCATAAAATGATAAACATTTGTAGTACTGGCTGGTTGAAGTATAAGAGCTTTAAAGTGCTGAAAATTGATACCAGCCACCTTAAATGCAATTTAAGTGCAACAGCGAAGAATGCCAAAAGTGCCCATGGTCAGTGGTCAAGGATAAGGGGCATGTGAAGTGGTCTAGAACCAGTCTATGAAGAGTCCTGCAGATACGTTGGCCAAATACCCTCAATAGCCATGACCAGTGGCAAAGAAGCAATCAGACACCTGCAGATGCCAAGATCATGAAGAGATGTTGAAGATGGCTAGATCACATGCAACCCTCCAACCAACATCACAAGGCAAGCCCTGTCCTGGTACCCCAGGGCAAGAGGAAAAGGGGATGACCAAACAATTTCATGGCGACGGGACCGTGAAGCAGACATCAAGCGATTCGAGCTGACCTGGAGTCAGCTTGAGAGGACTGGGATGTCTGGAACACTCTTGTAGCTTATGCCCCAGGAGGGGGCATATGTAAGCTCGTTGTAGAAGTTAATCGGAGGGTTATAAAATAAATAAACCCCATTCTGGTTTGCTGGTATATTGGAGAAAATGCCCTCGGCTGAAAGACTGTCCTCAAAATTTCACAGTTGCCCTCGAAAGTCCTGTGTGGTGTTTATCAGTTACAATGTAATTGTGCAGAAACCTACATGGCAGTAAGTGTATATCCATATTTTGTAGCAGCAGAAATAATTTATGTGAGAGAAAATGGTGTATAAATTGTGGTTCAGTTTTACTCTTGGTACAATTTCATTGGTATTTCAAACAAGCCGACAACTGCCAGAGTTCTGCCGGATACTTTGGACATAGCAATAAACTAACAGGTATGACAAACAAACTAACTTGACAGGGCTCAAAATTGCTACTGATACAGCCGCCAGTACGACTAACATTTCATCCATGTGGACTAAAACTTCTGGTTTAGTTGCCAAAATGGCAACTACATTGCTTTGTGTTGATGACGATTAACTAGTGGCCAAACAATCTCATATACATGTATAATGTGTTTCTTTTAAACCTTGTGATAAGATATTTTTTTCTTTTTGAATGTTTATGTATTCAGTCCATTTTTGGATTAAAGTGAAATAAATTAAACACTTTTGAACTATTCCCAATTTGATTTTACAATCTTGCGACAAAAGGTGACCTTTTTTACCAAGTATAGTTGTCAAATGGCAACAAGGACTTTTTTAATTTCAAGCCCTGACTTGTCACAGCCGCCTACTCTTCCAGTTACTGGAGTAACTTCAAAACAGTTTGAAAGCCCCGCAAGTCTAGGGTTGATGGTGTCTGCCTGCTATTTTTCTTGGCTCATTCCAAGCTAACTAATAATATTATTGTTACCTGACAGGTAGGCTGTGAAGATGGCAGAGTAAGGCTATTTGAAATCACAGCTGATGATGGCCTACTGTACAGTAAATCTTTGGATCAACAAGAAGGTATTAAACTGTCATGAGATTGCTGTGCTGTTTATTGTCTGATTCATTACAGGTACCATGTGGGCTTGATTTCTGAGTAGGAGTACTGGATAGGAAAATGTTTGGTTTGAGGTCATGATATTATGGAATAATAGTTTGTCTTACTTAGTGTGATCGTCCAGGTGAGAGTAGTTCTGAAAAGAACTGTAAGTTGTTGGTGACTAATGTTTTGACAACCTGAGCAGAAGTCATCTTCAGAGTCAAGTGAAAAACTATTGTCAGTCGACAATGTTCATTTTTCGACAATCTTTTAGCCTCGGGCATTATCCTCCAATATACCAGCCGCCTGAAGGGGTTTATTTACTAAATAGCCAACCTGATCACAGAGCTAAGCTATGGAATATAAATCAACAGGCATGGCAGTCATTCACACATCAGTTTGCTTACTGACAATTAACGCACCTGAATTGAGCCTTGACTTGTTGCAGAAATCAGCTTTGAACTGTCAGCAGAAAAAACTAGTCGACGAGCTGGTAACAAGTGCACAGGCAAAGGTAAAACCTATATTGATAACAACAAAGTTGTTATATTTTTTATTCTAATAATCATGGACCTTCAACCCTCTCATTAAATTCTAGTTGTTGATGATAAATTGACACCAGCAGACACTTACTCTTGTTACCATGACTTGAGATTTCCCTTCTTTGTTCTAGAAACAGATCATAAAATGAACAACGTTTTACACTTCTTGTAATTGTCTTTTAGATTCCATTACCTTACTAATAGTTACTAGTTTTCAGAAGTCAGGCCTGGGAAAATTGTTAGTCAATTATTAAGATTATTGGAAGTGAGGTGTAAGAGAGTGAACAAGTCCTTCAGAACCGAGCACAGAACATATCCAGTGGAATTATTTTTGTAATATGAAGAAACTCTTAAATAACAGAGATAAGTGTATGTCCATTGACCTTATGTGTTTACAGCATGGCATGGATCAAGGTATTGTTCCAATTATGTAAATTGTACATTCTTAATTTAAGTTTTTTTTTCTGAAAAAGGCTATTGTAGTTTTCTAGTTGTTAGGCAAAGAAAACTTCAGTGAAATGTTTGTATTGACCATGGTATGATTGCATATCACTGATTATAACAAACAGTTAGTTTAATGACCCAAATACCTAAAATAAAGCTTCAGGCTTTAAGGAGGCTCGATGTAGTTTTTTTAGCCGAAGGGTGGTTGTTTTGAAAATTAAAATTATCTAGGAAGCCAATGTTCGATTTTTGTCAAAATACACCATAATGATCAAATATGACCAAATTTTAATTTTTTACCCGTCATTTTGTCACAAAGGTTACCATAGCAACCATTGACGTTTTCTTTTGTTCTCAAACAAGCTTGATTTTCTCGAAATCTAGATTGACTCTTGGTATTCATTTTTTGATATGTTCAAGTATAGTAGATTTACTACCTGTACACAAAATTTTAGGAAAATCTGTAAGAGCGTTTAAGAGTAAATCAAGATTGAAGTTTTCGGTATTTTCTTATAATTTCTTGCAATCGGCAGTCGATATATTTTAAAAAATTAAAGCAAAAAGTCTTTTGCTTTTAGTTAATGGTCTTTGATGGTGTAAGTATTTACATTTCAGTGAGAGTAACTGTGCTCAAATAATACGAAACAATTTTTAAAAAGCGCCTATTTTATATTAAAACGGTGTTTTTCTGAAAATTTCATTCTTGATTTACGTGAAAACGCTCTTACAGATTTTTCTAAAATTTCGTCAACAGTTAGTCAATGTACTCAACTTTAACATATCAAGAAATAAACACCAAGAGTCAAACTAGATTTCGAGAAAATCAAGCTTGTTTGATAACAAAAGAAAACGTCAATCGTTGCTATGGTAACCGTTGTGACTAAGTGACGGATAAAAAAATAAAATTTGGTCATATTTGATCATTATGGTGTATTTTGGCAAAAATCGAACATTGGCTTCCTAGGTAATTTTAATTTTCAAAACAACCACCCTTCGGCTAAAAAAACTACATCGAGCCTCTTTAAAGCACTTACCAAATTAAGCTTAAATAAACTAACATGAAACACATCGGAAAATGCTGCCCAACCAGCACACACTGAAATAGCACTGGATAAAATGTGATGATCACCCTGCATACAAATACAAAAATATAAATATGAAAGTGTTAAGCTTAAGTAACAGGACTGAATGGTGGTCTGGTATTTACAAGTGTTGGAATTTTGCATATCAGTGCACAGCAAATATGAGTTGGCTTTTTTCTTGTTACATGGCTATGAATTTGAGAATTCATTGTGCCTCATTTCTTCCTGTCTCAAGTAAAGGTAAACCAAAACACTTTGCCATGCCGTTATATTAGTATTCAACACATAGAGTGACTTGAACTCTACTTCTACCCATACTACCTTTTGGTCTTGTTGTGTAAGCTAATTAGGCTTTGATCCTACAACCTAATAATTACAACAGCTCTATACAGTTGAAGCTCTTCTTACAGACACCTCTATGATAACAGAGCCAGTGAAGATGACAAAGTGCCTCTGCCCAAACCTAAGTTAGCTGGAAGAAAAATGGTTTTGGCTAGTGAAATCAAAGCTATTTGTAGCCACTAGGTAGCTTGCCAAAAAGTTAGTCTGGAGGCCTGTATAAAGTTGCAGCAAGTCATCAGGATATTAAATATCAAGGAACTTTGTCTAATCTTCTGAACATCTTTTCAGGTTTCAAGGGTCGTTCCATCCACCCCACTTTTCAGAATTTGTTTGCTCGCGAATTTTTCACAAGTTTTCACCCTGCTTTTGTTGTTGTTGTTTTTTTGTTTGTTTTATTGGACCATCAGTTGTATGGCCAATCAGTCCTTAAATTTGAAATGCTCACTACTAAGAAATATTATTGGTTTTTACCCACAATTTTGAAATTAGGAAGCTTTCTGAGTCCTGAAAAATCTGGGTCCGGATAATCTGCGAGCCAGCGAGCCATTTCGGTTAGCTTAAATAGCACATTGGTTAGCCTAAATAGCACTTCGGTTAGCCAAAATAGCACTCTGGTTAGCCTACAGTTAGCTTAGGTAGCTTGCCGTTAGCCTTTTATTGGGATTTGGGATTTCTGGCTCACATGCATGCTCGGATGCCTCGCAAGTCATGCGAGCCATGCAGGTTAGCCTAAATAACACATTGGTTACACTCCGGATAGCCTAAATAGTACTCTGGTTAGCCTACATGTACATGTTAGTTTAGGTAGCTTGCGGTTAGCCTTTCCTTAGCCTTGGAAAGATCCCTTCCCGTGTAAAAAACCAACCGGGATCTTGGCGGGATTATGGCCGGCGGGATCCCGCCTCCCGGCGGGAATCCCGGTAGCAATCCTGGCGGGATTCTTGGCGGAAATAAAAAATCCCAGCGGCCATAATCCCGGCAGGATCCTGGCGGGACTTCGACCGGGATTCCTGGCAGGATTTCAACGAAATTCCCAGCGGCCAAGATTCCCGGCGGACATGATTTTTTCAATGCCAAAAGCGCAATTTGTCATTGGATTGTTCAAAGGTATTAAGGTTCCTCAAAGGTAAGAAAAGAAAGAAAGAGTTTAAAAAGCTTGAAAAACAGACGCGAATCAATAAAAATTCTTATCTTATTTATCTTCACTTATTATCACGCACCTCTTTGTCGCGCCAGTTGGTCTAGACTGATAAAACTTTCCTCGTGGGAATCATGTCCGCGGCTCACCGTCACGTATTAAATATTTTTCGGCATTTTAAAAACCAAACTGGTTTATAAAGTACGACTTTCAGTACTTTAAGTGTTTTTTATCAATACACGCCACGACTTGCGTTCCGACCACAGCATAATATTATTCGTGAGAATTTCAAAGCATCGACTTTCTCCCGGTGAGTTCTGAGAAGTGAGTTCTCGCCGAGAACACTACCGAGATTAATTCACACTGTAAAAAATTTGCCGGGAATTTTTTTCTTGGCGGATCTTGGCGAGAATATAATTCCTGGCAAGATTCTTGCCGGGATCTGTGGCGGGAAATTCTACCCAGGCAGGAACCCGGTGGGAAGTCTGCTATCTTGCCGGGATCCCGGTCTCGGCAAGATCTTGGCGCGATCCCGACGTGCCGAGAATTTTTTCCCCGGCGAGATCTGGGATCTGGGATTTCTGGCTCGCATGGCTTGCATGGCTCGCTGGCTCGCATATTATCCTAACTCCAAAATCTTGGTTTCTAGTGGCTCGTGATTTACTCTTGTTCCTCAGTCATACAAGAGTCTATTCATTCAGCTAATCGGGCTACACAATATCAACATGTACTGTCATTTGGTCATTTGTACTGCTTTTGCTGTATTTTATATATGTGAAATTATAACTTAATGTTATGATGAAATTTTTCTGCTGGACCAACAGAGTAATTTGACATTTACTATTCTAACAATAGTAATGTTTTCCACATGCTGCAGCTGCCTACCTTCTTCTTAATCTCTAAGAGCAGTAAAGGAGTCTTGTGAGTAGTCGTGTTGTCCTCTGCTATTGATAATCCAAATATAAAATTTAGAAGAAGTCATAAATGGACAACTACTGCACAAGTGAAACTGAGTGTGTCTTACAACAAAAAGGTTAAAGAAACTTAAATTGAAAAAGGCTCTTAAAGTAAAAAAATATGTTGTTTATATTAATCATCCATTTTGAAAAAAGGTTCTATGGCTAATACAAATGCTCAGTGGTTTGCATGAGTCACAGCAATAGAAAAAACCTTCCAACCACGATGTGATCCTTTAATTTAACTAATTAATTTAAGTCTTGCACTGACCCAGTTCTGTACTTTGTAATACTTTAATTTTCATTAAGGAGTGATCAAATGCTTTGTTTTTAGTGTTTTAGTTATTGCTGCTTGTAATAATATTATCTGAAACGTCATGTACTTTGGAGCATTCTGACAAAGTTACACATTCTGACAAAGTTGTAACTTTGTCAGAAGTTTGTAAATTATCAGACTGTTACGTTGGAGTCTAGATGTTATTATGCATGTATCACACATCTTACTTTGGCAAAAACAGAAGGCATTGGAGTACCAGTAGAAAAAAAACCAATCAAATATGAATAGAAAAGTGAAAAAAGTTAAGTGATAGAAACAACCATAGATCAGCTAGATCAGTTTAATCAATTATCTATTAAGTAATTATTACCTGTTTCTTGAAGCCTCCAGAACTGTAAAGCACTTGACATCTGATACATAAGAATATTTGCCACTGATGCCAGAAATATCAATGGACTCTGCAAACATTATAATTGGAGTCTGTAGCATTTTACTTGATATAATTAAATGCAAATACTGATCAAATTGAAACTTATTAATGCAATTATTATTATGTTGGGCTAATTGTACCCAGCATTAGTGATATTTTAGTTTTACGCTGTGGTCTTACATAAATAGTCAAGAGAGTGACATTTAATATCAGAACTTAAGAAAAAAACTTGTTAGGCTATCCATAATGCATTCAAAGCAAGCTCAGATTTAATTGAGCAGTGAATGGGTAGAAGAGCGTATAATTGTTTTTTATGGTTTTTCATCTTCAGGCCAGGAAGAGAGAATGAGAATTATTGGATCAAGGGATTATTGGTAGCGGGATTTTTTAATGTCATTGTGCAAGTGTTCAGGCATTTCTTGGGGTGACCCCCTGGCACAGTGGGATACCTTCTGATAAGTACAGCTTGAAATTCAGCCTTTGAAAGCCAGAAGAAGCTTGAGGAACCTTAAAAATGGGTAGCTAGTGTTTAACCAGTTTGCTCCAAAAAAAGTTTACTTGTTTTTTTGTTCACATAGTTATTACTTACATGTGGAAAAGGTGGGATTTTTCCATCACTTGATCTTCCAAACTCTTTGGTGGAATATAATAAAAGGCTAGGGTCCAATCCTGGTGGTAAAATCATTGCTATAACTAACCTTATATTTGTATAATTTCTGTATTTCCTTGTTGCATAAATAATTTATAAAATATATACTTGCAAGAGTAATTACTATTGATACAAATATTATTTTTATTATAACTGTCTTGTTTTAGTTGCATATCAGTGGCCCTGGTCTGTTTTAAATTGCAACTGGTAACCAGGTGATCACCAATTTTTAGGCCTGTTAATTATTGTATCTTAGTCTGTTCTCATTGGCTGTGAACATACAGCTTATTAATTGTGCTGGCATTTAATGAATCTGGTAAAAGTTTCTGAAGGCTGACTTATGGTACATGTTTTTAGATCACCAAAAGAAGCAGCCCCCGAAAGTTGCGACCCCAGGGTTCAAAATAGCAGCCGAAATTTAGCTCCTTAATCTGAAAGCAACCAGAAAATGATCATACCATTACTTCAACCACGAATAACCTACTGATCTGTCTGAAGTAATAACATGTACAATGACAATGAAACAAAATAACAATGAGTTTATTGTGCCATTGAGCTCCAGGAAATGGCACTTTATAAAACAATGTATTATTATTATAATTATTATTATTATTATTAATTATTATTTTTTATTATTATTATTATTATTATTATTATTAATTATATAAAAAGCTAATGGTATGATGCCAAACACAACAAAGACCAAACAGCTACTAATTGGAACACCAGAACACCAGCTATCATGCTTTCAATCACTATCTTCTTATTGCTAAATATCATCTATATCTCGCAAGAAATCAGTCAGAGACTCCTAGCATAAAGGTCTTTCTTGCCTTACTGGAAAGCAAAATTAAATGTGAAAGACAAATCGCTATTAAAAACTCTAGCTATAAAAAGTATGAAACAAAGTGGACCACTCTCTGCATAAGCGATGCGGTAGCTTTCTTTCCACTGTTTAAGCAAAAGAGCCAGGTTTAGGTGCATTTTCTTTGTCTGTTATATTTATCCTTTATCATTTTAGTTACATTAGATCTGTTGTTATAGTGAGTAGCTGTATTAGTTTAGTGACAATTTCAGTTTTTTTTTTTGTAAGTGCAGTGTAAGTTCTGTCAATTAGCTCCTGTGCCATGTATAGTTTTATAGTATTTTAGTCTCTTTTGTATTTAAAAAATATATATTTCACTGTAAGTAGTAAGCATCGCATTGTAAGTAGTGTAAGTGTTGTAAATAGTATACAGTGTCGAATTGTAAGAAGCGCAAGTGTCGTATTGTATTGTGCACAGCTTAAGTATTTGTACAATAAGTAGTGAGTAGTGGGCATACTTTTTTTGTATTTTTGTAAGTGATGTGCTTTTGTGTGTTTGCAATTAAAAAAAAAAAAAAAAAAAAAAAATACTAATTGGTAATAATAATAATAATAATAATAATAATAATAATAATAATGGCCGTTTTTATACTAGAGACGAGTTACCCGTCTAGACGAGCTTCGGCAAAAATTTTGTTGCTCGTCTGGTTATGCGTCTCTAGTATAAAGACGGGCACAAGACGCGTTACCCGTCTAGACGAGCTTCCTTTCGTTGTCCGTCATTCAAGACGAATTTCAAAAAGTAGCTCGTCTAGACGGGTAACTCGTCTTGTGCCCGTCTTTATACTAGAGACCCGTTACCTGACAAGCAACAAAATTTTTGCCGAAGCTCGTCTAGACGGGTAACTCGTCTCTAGTATAAAAACGGCCAATGACGGTATTTATATAGCGCATTTCCATATGCTCGATGCGCTTTACAACACTTTGCGGGGGACTTAGACAGACTGCAATTAAGCAGTTTACAACGAATGAGGGTTTATTTTTACAGATGCCCCCAATGTAATTTCGGAACAAGACCAGGCCACAACACCGGGACCTCCATGCCCTACTCTTTGTGATAAGTGTGTGGGTTCTTTAACGTCCCCTGCTGTCTATAACCGTGAAGATGCAAGAGACGGGACCTACGGTTTATCGTCCTTATCTGAGAAGACTAGAATGTCTAACCATTTGCAGTTGTCATCACAAAGGCAGCACATTCTCCTCAGTTATTTTAAGACCCTGAGTGTTGGTCCGGTCTGGGCTCGGACCCGAGACCTCCCGCACAGAAGTCCGGCGCTCTACCAACTGAGCTAACCGGTCGCGGTTAGCCCAGAAGGTCTGTCATGCAGACAAAGACTCTTTGGATCTGTTCCTGAACGACACCAGGCTAGACGAAGCCACTGGTGAAAATATTCTTGGAGTAAAGATTGATAAACATTTAAAATGGGACAAACACATTGACTATCTAATTAGTAAACTAAATTCCAGAATTTGTCTCTTAAAGCGTGCAAAATGTTATTTAACAACTCATTGTAGGAAGCTGCTATATAATTCTCTAATCAAGCCTATCCTTGAGTACTGTTGCACTGTCTGGGGTAATTGCTCCAATGAGAATTTAATTAGACTACTAAAAATCCAAAAACGGTGTGCACGATTAATACTTGATGCTAAGTTCTCTGATAACTCTGTGGAGTTATTTACTAAATTAGGATGGATTCCCATAGACGATATTATACATAGCAGAAAGCTTTATCTATTACATAAGATTAGTTTTGGACACTGTCCGGATTATTTCATTCCATATATACATTATTTAAAGGACACTCATAGCTACAACACTAAAGCTACAACAAAGAACAACGCAGTTCTTCCTAAATATAAAAGAATTTCAGGTGGCAGGACCTTTCACGCCAGCGCAACCCGCCTCTGGAACAATGTTGACGCTTCTATTCGTAATGCTGCATCGCACAAACAGTTTACAGGAAAACTACACCAAACGCTACTAAAACAAAATGCTGGACTAGAACATTTTAAAATCAGCAGCACTTTTTAGCTCTTATTGTATTAAATTAAGTTTAAATTTTTATCACTTTAGTATATAATATGTAGTTAGGTTTATATAGAACATTTTAAAATTAGCAACATTTTTTAACATTTTTTTTTTTAGTTCTCATTGTATTAAATTAAGTTTAAATTTTTATCACTGTCTTTAGTATATAATATGTAGTTAGGTTTATATAATTTGTAGTTAAGTATGTAATATGTAATTAATTAGAGAGGACCATATTGTAAACTACTGGGCCACCAGTAAACTATGTTACCCTCATTAAATTAAGTCTTATTATTATTATTATTATTATTATTATTATTATTATTATTATTATTATTATTATTATTATTAGCATTATTAGTATTATTATTATTTTTATTATTATTATTATTATTATTATACAAATACAAAATACTATAACTAACTATTTAATGTTATATATTGATAAGCTCACCTCCAGCAAGCAGCAAGTTTTGGTGAGTAACAAGAGAGCGGACATCTTGTGAAAACATACGCTGAGAAGCAGCTTTTACCCAGTTGGAAACACCATCCTGGTAATTTAGAGCAAAAAAAATTATGTGATGAAATAGTGGAACAGTACAGTAGTTGTGTATGGATAGAGTCTATTGCAGTTACACGTGTTTACCTTGTTAGTAATCTGTCGAAATTGAACAACCTTACTGTCTACTCCTCCACTGAATACCATGCTCTCATCCTGAAAAGTCAAATGATTTTTATCTTGCTGTTAATAGAGAAAATAGAACAGAGCAATACAAACACTATGCCAGCCATGATCCAGCAACACCACAAGATCAGTAAACTGCACACTGTGCAAACTGACTTCATGTCATGAGTTTTATTTCATTTTAATTGTTCCCTTCTTTAATGCTATGACAGAAAATATTAACTACCATCAGTTCTTACTATTAATTCTATTAATTCTAATTCAGTCAGTCATCTGATGGAAGAGCTATGCAGAAAACAACTCTTAGTTATAAGAATTTCAAAAATTAAAGATGTGCTACACCAGATATGAAAAACCACTAAAAACCACCCTTTATAAGTGGCCAAAAATATGTGGAAAAGTATTCCTCATGTAATGCAGCAGCACGAGACCCCGAGGAAAGGGTGCAACTAATACACTAAACACATTTTACAATTATGAACAAAAGATGAGCGAAAATTCTTAAAACAAAAAACAAAGCAAGGATGCCAAGTAACAACTGACCTAGAATGACCTAAATCTCCCACCAAAAGCTATATATACAGGGTATATATTCCATGAACATCCCATAACAACCCGCGAACCTCTGAAACACGCCATCAGAGAATTAATTTCTGACTAATTTATTCATTCAAATGTCAGAAATTACATTTAGAATGTAATAATATACACCTAGCACTAGGTTACAAAAAAGGGAAATATAACTCTATCACCAACAGTCACTTGAATTGTCACATACTTTATAAACTAAAAGCAACTGAAAAGACTCTAACTTCTCTTATGTTAGTGCTGATTCAAATTACTGTGTTGCCATGATGAAAGAAAATGCTATTAATAGTAATAATCATTCTGAATGTCTTGGATTCAAGATATTCCATTTTTGTTTATATTCAGATATTAAAATAAAAATATAATTGGCTGTGATATGGTTTAGTAAGGCCATTTAGCTTCAGCTGTCTGGGGTTCCTAAACACACTTTGTATGAAAGCAAAGTTGTTAGGAAGTGACAAGAGCGAAGAAGCAAAAGGAAAACTTTTGCAATTCTTGTGCAGTGTGATGAATGCATCGTACAAACCTTATTTACACAAACAGCAAGTACATCAGCCATGTGTGCCTTGAAACTCTGTAAAGAAAACATCAACTAGTTATTAATACAAGATGTGATAGACTGTATCCACATCACTATGTTATACAAGTCATGTACTAACAGTGGAACCCTATCCAGTTTTATTTGAACACAACCAGCACTAGATGTCTGGGGATCTGTATTAACCCTGAACTGCTGCTTGTTTTTTGACGGTATTACAGATGTGGAAGTTTTTACAGAGCTTTTTAATTGTACAACAGTGTATTATTTCATTTTTTTTACTGTTTCATTGTCCCAGCTCTTTATTTAACATTTTAAGGTTATGGAGGTACAGTAGTGTGGCCGAGTGGTTAAGGGTGTGGTTTGGATTCAAGTTCTCCTCCTTGCCTCTCACTGGATTTGTTCTTGGTTGTCCTGAGTTCTACGAGCTCTGGCCTGATAAGCCACTCTATGAGTGAACACAAATGCAGACTTCACCTTACTTTGCATTCATCAAGTTATGCCTGCACATGAAATTTTGGAGAACATGAGAGTTAATCAAAAGAGTTGCTCTAAATGACAGTGTCTCTTACATCATCGTGCCTGTACTGCATTGATTTCACATGTCAGGGGGCTAATATTATTTTTATCAAATCATGTTACAAATAACCCCTTTACCACCCTTCAGGGGTGAGGGAAAATGGATTGATGCTTTTATTACAGACATGCTGTTTAAACAGCAACTTTTTGTGGCCAAAGTGTTTGAAGGGGCTCATAAGGTTTGACTGTACCTGAATCAGTGTTCCCTGTTGGCCATCCCAAAACTGAGTATTTCCTAAAGAATCTCCTGTGATGATCACAAAATTGCTAAAAACAACAACAACAACAAGTGTCTTAATGTAATGAAAACCTCCTCAATTACAAACCACAAGCAGTGTTTCTTTTGCTCCAAAATCCATTGGGAGAAATTGTGAGCAAGTGTTATACATGAATGGTGAACCTGTGAGTTGCGGGTAGTGTGGGCGCCGGTAAAAGAACGAAAAGAGATCTAGTGACTGCTCTGGATTCATCCAGCGGTTCTGAAGCTCAGCACTCAAGAAGTGACATGGTATTTTGATTGGTCAGTCTACGAAGTAGTGATGGATATCTGTCATCCATATTACGCTATTATGTTATTGTTGAATTTGATGGCACACTCAGGTCATGATTTCTTCACAGTTTTGGCCTAGTGTGTTTGTGTGTGACAGTGTACAATCATTTAATTCACTTATATATGATATCTGGATATTTTCCAGAGTTGAACTGTGAACTGACTGAAAAAAGTTACTCTGAAAAGGACTAAAATAATTTTACAGGGAAAGAAAATAAGTCTAACAGAGTGCTCAATAAAAAAAACATTCAACAGATTGGGTGAGCACTTGCCACTTCCTTGAGTCGCCACACCAAAACTGAATGTCGCTGACGTGAACAGTCAAAAGGCTTCAGACCCACTGTTTTAAACAAGTGAGAGCAGGTCTACCTGTTTACATGCAAGCACAACTGTCTTACTGTTACTCAGCGTGCAAAGAAGTGCATGTCCTATAGCCAGGAGAAAGTGGATTTTATCCTTGACTTGCGCAACAGGCAAGTGAGGGTTTTCAAGGAAAACTTCTAGGGAATTGATCATTTTTTTAATGTATCTTTATTCAAACATATAACATTGACATGGCATTACACTTTTTTAAACTAAACACTCAATGGAAAAGAGAAAAACAAAACAAACAAATAAATAAGCTACACTTAGTTACAAGATATACACATGCATTATTTTCAAGATACATTCATTACATCACTTAAACGAGGAAATTGATCATGCTTATAAGGGGGCTTATAAGCATTATTGGGGCTAGTTAAAATGATTTTTGGGCTAGTACATTCTAGCTACAGCTTGCCCTTCGGGGCAAAAATTTTGATTTCTTTTCACCCTACTATAAGAGGACACATAACAAAACAACATTACAGCTACAGTAGACAACATAAACAGAAACCATTAGCCAAGGTTTATTTTGGCAGTTTCAGCAAAGCACCAGGAATTATTACAATACTTTATACTACATACTGGGAAAAAAACTTGCAGGAAGTCTAGGTATGAAACATGGCTTAAGTTCTAAATAGCCCATCCTATCATTACAGACAATACACAGCTCCAAACATTCCCACCAAAATAGAGGTCACATGTATGACAACGAAGAACGACAAACTTAACAGTAAATGTCTAAAAAATTAAGAGGTGTAGGCCTTGAATGACTTCCCACGTATTTTATATTCATCTGTTATTATAGTCCTCCCTCATTCAAATGCTCACTTCAGCTGGGCTAGCTATATAGCCCGCAGAAATATTTCAAATAAGAAATATTTATTTATTTGATTGGCTAGATTTAAATTTAAATTCATGTGTCCCAGAGCCACTTGTTCCTAGTGCCCAGGCTCAGCCAGCTAAGACAGTCAAGTGGCTCTTGGGACAAGAATGATTCTTCCTCGCATAAATGTCAAAAATTCCATTTAATTCAATTTGTGAATAATTTAATAATAATTTTTTTTCCATAATTTCACTTTACAAAGGTTACCTTGTTATATGTATAGCCCATATCAGAGTGCTTCTAGAGTGAAATTCATCCATGGTGATCCTTAGATTACATTGACCTGAAGTGGTTGAAATCAAGTAACACATTCATTTGTTAGCTTCTTGTAATATAAAGATGACATTTTTGCATTCACCTTCCTTCATGTGAGATTTTCTTAGTTGTTAAACCTTCATACTTTTAGTAATTCTTTTCTTTAGCCCACATTTGAAAAGAGGCAGCCTTTTACCATTACAGCTTTTTCAAGCATAGATGCTTTAGATTACCATAGACCTTCAAGGAGTGAATTTTCATCATTTTTTTCAGGCCAAAACAACTGAAAGATTACTAGTTCAGTTATTTAGTTGTATGCATCCTTTAAGCCAGTGATATGCTTTGAAGCGATTTTAGACACTTATCATGGTGAATTTGATCACCATCCAGGGATGCAGTCAGGGACATGCATCCGACTAAGTCACCATTTTGATCGGACAAAACAAAAGTGAGGTCGGACATCATATCACAGTACAGTACTGCCCGATATGTGAACTTGCTAATCTAATGCGTTGTCAACACAGAATGTTGGTGTTTGCACTGGAAAGCAAAAAAAGGTGTCCGGACATTCTGTCTGACACCCAGGGGGGTACTCCGGCTTGTAAATGACGGGGATGATCGAAGGATTTTTTTGGGTTTGAAATTTTCGATTCCGGGATTTTTTTGGGTTGGAAAATTTGGCAAGTATTTTTTTGGGTGACTTGATTCAAACAGGGGATTTTTAAGGTATTAAAAACGAACTAAAGTGCCTTGGTGCGGCCTTGGCGTATTTATGGTATGATGAATAATCAAACTTGAGCGTTATTGCCCCTCCTGGCAATTTAGGGGCAATTTGACAAGGGATTTTTTTGGGGGTAATTTTTGGTCCAGGGATTTTTTTGGGTAATGTCGGAAGACTTAGGGATTTTTTTGGGTCCTCAATTTTGCCTCCATTCGATCATCCCCGTCATTTACAAGCCGGAGTACCCCCCTGGGGACAACAGTTGGAATTGGCAAATTGTGGTTGGCCATTGTCCGATGTCCGACTGTTATTTGCAGCCCTGCCAGTGAAATTCTCATGTTAATTCAACTGCTGTCTCCAACAGGCACACAAGATTATTAAAAAATAATTTTAAAAAAATGAATTTCAGGTCAAAGTGATTCAAACCAACTTTTGATTTTGATTTTTTCAACAATCTTTAACAAAGAAAAATACAAATCAAACTAGTTTGAAATCATTTTGACCACTGCAGTGAGCTGAGCAATATTTGACATGCAAGCCAATGTAGATTCTGTTTTGTTGTTATTATAATGTATGTAACATGACAAGAAAGTTTTAATTTATTGTTCATATTTTAGGGATATAATTTCCATCATAATCAAAACATACTCAATGAAGAAAACATTATTTTGCTTTTTCCCTTTCACATGTTTTGCCCTGTGATTAGTCATTTTCATATGTGAATAATACAGGTACGTAACAGTGTAATAATAAAGGTGTAATAATGCTGCCAATCTTATTAACTTTCTTACCCGATGTTATGCTATAAACTCTCACTGTACTGTCAGAGGCTCCTGTCACCAAAATGTTATTATTCTGATGCCAACTAAGACACAGGACTCTACCTAGCAAGGTAACACATGTAAACCTGTGATTCACATGGGATGACTGTGCACAATGTAGTACAGTGTATGTACGCATCTGGGCTATATGAGAGCTTTGAACATGCCAGCAAATCAAACATTCACCAAGATAACACTTACATGTAGCTGATTATCAACTAGAAGTAGCTGACGTTTTAAATGTTAGCCCTTTGTTGAAGCTCTGATGAAGGACTAATGCTTCAAAACATCAGCTTTTCAAAATTGGCTTTGGCAGTTTATTTACCTTGCAGTTGATAATCAACTGAGTGCTACACTTGCCTGCCAACACAGCACAACAGTTTCTTTAGAAAATAATAACTTTATTGACCAAGATACTTTTATAAGTTTCTGACCAAATCAAGCTTAATATACTGCTAGGATAATAAGCATTTTAAAATTATTATTCCACATATTGCCTATATCAACAAATTAAATGTCAACAACTACCAACACATTACAAACAACTTATTCATGACGGACTGCAAACAAAATGACTTAATTTGACTAACAATAAATGGAATGAAACTGACCAGATACTAGTGACAAACTCTAAACAAGTCCAACACCCAATCAGACAATAAACAGCACAGCAATCTCATGACAGTTTAATACCTTCTTGTTGATCCAAAGATTTACTGTACAGTAGGCCATCATCAGCTGTAATTTCAAATAGCCTCACTCTGCCATCTTCACAGCCTACCTGTCAGGTAACAATAATATTATTAGTTAGCTTGGAATGAGCCAAGAAAAATAGCAGGCAGACACCATCAACCCTAGACTTGCGGGGCTTTCAAACTGTTTTGAAGTTACTCCAGCAACTGGAAGAGTAGGCGGCTGTGACAAGTCAGGGCTTGTAATTAAAAAAATCCTTGTTGCCATTTGACAACTAAACTTGGTAAAAAAGGTCACCTTTTGTTGCCAGATTGTAAAATCAAATTGGGAATAGTTTAAAAGCGTTTAATTTATTTCACTTTAATCCAAAAATGGACTGAATACATAAACATTCAAAAAGAAAAAATATCTTATCACAAGGATTAAAACAAACACATTATACAAACACATTATATATGAGATTGTTTGGCCACTAGTTAATCGCAATGTAGTTGCCATTTTGGCAACTAAACCAGAAGTTTTAGTCCACATGGATGAAATGTTAGTCGTACTGGCGGCCGTATCAGTAGCAATTTTGAGCCCTGTCAAGTTAGTTTGTTTGTCATACCTGTTAGTTTATTGCTATGTCCAAAGTATCCGGCAGAACTCTGGCAGTTGTCGGCTTGTTTAAAATACCAATGAAATTGTACCAAGAGTAAAACTGAACCACAATTTATACACCATTTTCTCTCACATAAATTATTTCTGCTGCTACAAAATATGGATATACACTTACTGCCATGTAGGTTTTTGCACAATTAACTGATAAACACCACACAGGACCTCCAAACGAATCCACTGTTACCTGAAAGTGTAACAAGGCAACTAAATCAGTTACAGTTCAACTCAGTTAATATGCTGCTGAGAACAACAAGCAGAGGAACCAGATGACCTGTTTACATATCAGTTTAAAGATAAATGCTTGAATTAATGCTGCACTTAAAGTTTTGAATTTCACGTTCATTTTATGGATGTTGCTTTATATTTATTCTTGACAAAGATACGTCTAAGAGTATGAAGGGACAAGCGGTACCGGTAATTGATAACTGCGTCGTCAAATGGAGGGTGGGTGCCTGGAACATCCAGGATCTTCCACTATTGGCAGGCAGCTCCTAGATGGAGACTGCTCCCATGGCTGGCAAATCCTGGCAACCCAGCCATGATCACCCAAGCAGAAAAAGGAGGACAGGCACCCATCACACTGATTTAACAGTGGAAAGGGAGGGAGGGAAGGGGGAGAACAGATTGAACGCTTATCGCTTATTTCTTGGACAAGCAACACACCACTAGCTAACGCTAAAAAAATGCCTAAAATAGGGAGCATATGAAGCCCTGGTGCAAGGGCATATCTAAAAAACTGCTGACCATGGGGGAATGCTGACGCTTTTTGTTGTTAACTCCGTTAAATTGCAATTAACTAGTACATAAATAATAATGATAATGATGATGATGGTTTATTTGACATTATATCCACATTAATGGCTCTTCACTTGTCCACTAACCTAAACCTAGAAGATTGATTGTTAATACACTCATTCCCAACCTTAATATGACAAGTCAATATTAAAATATTCAGCAGCAGAGTTTTTCAGTATCGTGTTTTCTTGTAGCCTGCATCGCAGACAAACTCTGGCGGCGCAGGATAATTTCTTTGTAGGTTTTAAAAAAGCATTTCTCTAAGGGATTGTTCCATTCTGCTATTGGTGCTGATTGCTTGAATCACATGACATGATTTCTGAAGTTTGCATATCATGCTCCTTACCATATTGTAGTTAACCTCTTACACCTTGTTGAAAATAAACTGTAAGTACCTTGGGACGCAAGTTGATAAGATCCCATTCAGTGATTTCAGCATGAAGACCTCCTGTAAAAAGTCTACCTCTGCACCAGTCAAGTGATTCTACTGATGTCCCATTACAACCAGGTATAACCTAACAACAGAAATAATTTCTCCATAATTTATCCAGGACCTAAATATAATGTACAATTTATTAATATTTTTGTTATATATTTTTGGTTGCTAAGATTTTAAAAATAGAGAAGATTAAAATCGATAAATTATTTAACACCACTGATTAGAATGTCTTAGTTTGTAAACAACAATTTTTAGTCATCTTTTTAACCCATCGATGCCTGCAGGGTTTTTAATGAGCAATTTGGCCCACTCCTAAAAACCTATCCAGCACTCCAAGCTATGAGCATTTGGTCGTCATAACAAGTGAGAACAAAATTTCACGACTGAATTTTCCAAACTGGGGTCAATTCAATAAAACTTTTACACTTGCAATTTACACGTTGGACCGTTGTTTTTACAAGCGCACCCGAAATCAAGTTCAATAAATGTTGTTACAAGCTGGAGTTACAAGAGTCCGACTAGTAGTTACAGGTGTGGTGCTACGCCTGTAAAAACTGAAATTAAGCCAATTCAATAAAACTTTTTACAAGAGTCACACTTGTTTTTGTCGCACTTGCCGCTTGTAAACTACAAGAGCAATTTACAAGTCATAAGTCACTTGTAAGCTTCGAAGACAATTTATTACCGGCTTTATTAAAGGAGAAAAACACGACGTCTTTGAGCGAAGAAGAAGTAGAAGAACTGTTACAAGACAGAATTAGACGAAAGCCTTGAAATGTTTAGCAAAGACGGCTTCTTGACGTCAAAATTCATGCGACTTCAGATAGGTGTGTTTGCAGAGCATGGGAGGGCCAAGAGGACAGGCGATAGGAGCTATTGCAGTATTTTCTTTAGATCTGTGAATATGAGTGAGTCAATGAAGTTTGCTGGGTGCCAGTGTAGCATGAAGCATGAAGGGTGAAGCATGAAGTTTGCTGGGTGCCAGTGTATGAACTGTATATAGTTTTACCTTGATATTTTATTTATTTATTTATTTTTTTTTTGTACATATATATATCAGTTTATATTAGCATCTCTTTTTAAATTATATTTTTAATGATTTTAATGTAATAGTAATGTCGGTAATTAATTTTATTGTAAATAGTCGTGCGTTTTTTACATGAGCCCCTGGCTCGGGAGATTGGGCAACCACTCCCCACGTGTCGACTTTAAATAAAATACCTTATACCTTATACCTTATAAGGTCGCAATGTTGGGAAATGGACTAAACGACACTTTAAAAAGAATACCGAGATTTCTCCATTATTTTGTCATTAAGTACAAAGATGACATTACTTTATGGTCTGATGATATGCATGACTAAGAGACTACAGTGTAAATGAACTTTCAGAGGTAAAAGAATGAAAGACAATGATGGCTTCCGACCTATTCAGTTAATGATTATAGTTTGATAAATAGCCCCCCTCTCTCCAATATTTTTTACAAATATGCTGGAGATTCACAAACATTTCTTGACTATTTATTTTTATTAATTAGCGGCGTGATAATTACTTTAAAAAAGTGATACAACTCCAAAATAAGTAACACAAATTTATTGACTTCCAACATCTTGATATAACTTCCCCAAGACTTTTTTATCTGCATTGACTTATTCATTGTTTGGTCTCTCTAGGTCCTTCTTTAGCTTTTTTAATTTAAGTTCGTGCAGTGTTGCACTTCCTTCTCCTTGTCTGTTACCTTGTTTGGCCTTTCTTGTGACAGTTTACGATAAGGGTAGAAAAACTATCATTTTATTTTCCTTCATGAGCTGTGTTATAAAACAGTAACTTTTGTGTTTTTTACAACATGCCATCAAAATATCGAATAAAATTACTTTGCACTCAAAGTAGCAAACAAGCAAAATTGGCGTCATTTACAACTGCATGGCTACAGTTGTAACTTACACGTGTAGTAAGACTCGCGCTACACGTGTAAATTCCAGTGTTTGAATTTTTTTTATTGATTGCTTGTATTAACAAGTCGGACTTTACATGCGGTTTTTGCAAGTGTAAAAACTACAAATGTAATTTCTTAATCGAACTGACCCCTGGTCGCCAATTTGGTGACAAGTGCAGATCAATTATTATGGGAGGCGCGGTGGCCTAATGGTTAGTGCGCCGGACTCCGGTTTGAGTGGTCCGAGTTCGAGCCCTGGCCGGGGTCACTTGTGTTGTGTTCTTGGGCAAGATACTTTACTCTCATAGTACCTCTCTCCACCCAGGAGTATAAATGGGTACCGGCGACATAATGCTGGGGGGGAACCCTGCAATGGACTAGCATCCCATTCAGGGGAGAGTAGAAATATTCCTAGCCGCTTAATGCTACGGAAACCGGGATAAGCTCCGGCAGTGTGGGCCGCTTGTAATTGGCTCATGGCTTCTCTGGCTTCTCCCTCAGATCAAAAGGGCTGGCTGGGCATCAACAGTTTTTTTTTCGACAAAAATAGCCCTCTCTAGGTATTGTGTGACCTTAGTATAAATCATGGCTCAGACTGATCTGTTTGTTGTGCTGTTCTATGTCTTCAATTGTGATTTTGAAAACCACATTTACATTTCTATTAATTGTTTTACCATATTACTGTCAGTTTTAGTTCTAATTTACTTGTTTTGCACAGGGTTGGAAACTAAAATTTTGGAGCACTCTGGGTGAGTGACCTTCAAATTGCACTCGCCCAGATCAGTTTTTACTTGTCCAGTCTCCTCCATTAAGGAAAGAAAATTTAGCCCCCTCCCCTCTAAAATGTATACTTACCATGCCATTGCGGCGGTAGATTGCGATACAGACTGCAATCTATTTCTTTAATGAATCAAAATAAAAAAATCGCCAAAATAAACCTTATTCCACAATTAAAACGTGAGCACCCTTACTCCAAAAACACAGTTTTATTTGATACGTATTTCCAAATTTCTGTAATTTACAAGCAAAGTGTCAAAATTGCACAGAAAAAGAGGCAGGAAATAGCCATCTTACCACGTTTCGTAGCTCGATGGACAAGTCAACGTATCTTTGACCAGAGGTAAGGACGTCCATCATGTACATCTAACAATCACCAAACAAAAGCAATTTTTGTCTGTTTACGGACGCGAACACAGCTTTGTTGGAGATTTCAAACTGTTGGTAAGCTGTCGGCTTGTGGAAAGTGTAGATTATTGAAATCAGAAAGTAAAAGTTAAGCTTATTTTGAATAATATATTGAAAATTGTACTCGCCAAACCAGGCGAATGATTCGTGATTTGTACTCGCCCAACAGTTTGCACACTCCCCTGGGCGAGTGGGCAAGCACTAATTTCCAACCCTGTTTGCATGTTTAACTTCTTTGCCTGTTGTATACCCCATTGGCACCTATGCCGCCCAAAACAGCTCATGTGAAAACCACCCTTAAAATTCCTGTGCTTCATGTAAATGCCCGAAAAAAGGAAATCATGACAAATTTTTATTATGCCCATTCTCTCCCTTCCTAGAGACTTTTTGGCTCTATAATTTTGTTCCAAAGGTAATAAGGGTAAATGAAACACTTTGTCTGTGGCGATCGGTAGACGTAATTTCAGTAGAATGATTCATCCGATCTGAGATTATTGAACACTAAATTTTCGGTGGCCTCTGTCCACCTTCATCAGAGTATTGAAAATGAGTTCGTTATAATATAAGCGCGCGCTAGTCATGTTTGAATACGCCATCCAATCTTTAATTCCTTAACAATGGAGTGTAAGCGCGCGGAAGGGGTTCCCTTTCGTTAACCGCCTTGGAATCCACCGTAGAGTGCCACGACTCTAGGAACAGTCTCTTGGTGTAACTTGAGATTCCTCGTTCAAGGATCGTGGCATTTCTTGGGTGGATGTCATGCTCGGTTGATTCCGCGTGTTGTTTAATTGCAGACTCTCCATTACAAGCGCGGCCGGGATCGTGTTCGGCTCCGCGTGAGCTCCAAGAGCGCTTACTTTCTCCAATGTAAGTAAACGCGCAGTCATTGCATCTGACCTTATAGACGATTCCTCTTCTTTGGTGGTCTTGTGGCCGATCTTTTGGTTTCTTAAAGATCTGGCTAAGCGTTTGGCATGGTTTGAAAGCCGTGCGGATGTTGAACTTTCTAAGCACGCGACCAACCCTGTCCGAGGCACCACGTACGTACGGTATGCTGGCAAAGTTCGCAGGTCTTTCTTGCGTACGTTCAGGCCGAGAGTTGACTGTAAGGCACTTCATGCAAAAGCCTGTCTGGGTACCCATTTGCCCTTAGGTCTTTAGCCACACGTTTCGTCTCTGCGCTTCTGAGGCTTTCATTCGATGGTAAATTGCTAGCTCTGTTGAGTAGCGTTCTCACCACTGCTTCTTTGTGCTGAAGGGGATTGTGTGAATTGTAGTCGAGGTACTTGTTGGTGTGTGTTTTCTTTCTGAAGACATCTACCTCTAGCAAACAATCAGAATCTGTTTTCTGTGCATATTTTTGGAGAACTCTAGGGGTCCTAGAAAGAAGGTTTTGTATATATATCTTCATCCATGCTCAGGGCTTGGGGTACTTGAGCTTGGTACACTGTTAGCTATTTTATGGCATTTCATGCAAAAATGAGAGTTGAAAAAATAAACTTCATGTAACTTATACAACAATCTGTGCTCAAGTTTTTGTTTAGCTACCTCCGTTATGTAAATTTAAATGACTTGAAGTCTTACAAACTTGCATTTAAATGAATGATGTCCAGAGTAATTTCAAGTTCACGGCTGAGTGGCATCTTGCACACAGAGAAGTAATTAACATGGCTCGTTGATTTGTTTCTTCAACCAAGCAAGAAATTAAAATATTGCTGGATGATAAAGACTCAGAAAACACAAAAAGGTTGACAAAAGTTGCAAAGGAACTGTTCCACAAATACCTTGAAGATAAAAACATTTAGGAGCCGAATTGCAAAAAGAGATTAGCCCAAGTGTAGTTGAAACATTTGTCATTGTTTTCTTTAAAACAATGTATAATAAAATAATTAATATTAGATTCGGGTTTTGTGACATCCGGTATAATCAAGGTCTCAGTAAGTGTTATCAGTCAAAGCCTAAGGCTGAGGCTGATAACCAGGCTTTTAGCCAGGATAAAATTTTAGAAAGTGGGAGTCCATTTTTTTGTGGGCCAAAGGCCCACATAGCATGGCACTGCAGGCGCACTGCTTCTAGCGGGGTCTGGGGGTATGCCCCCCAGAAAATTTTGAAAAATTGAAGCCTCTAAGACGTGATTTCCGCAATTCTGAGCAGCTGTAAACGTCTTTCAATTAAGCTATTAAACCGCCGTTTTTCCTTGATAATTTTACAAAACTATCCTTTCCTCAACTTACCTTGTTTAACATTGAACTATATTTGGGACAGAAACTCCAGTTGTTATGAACAGTGATTGAAATTTGAAGTTGTCAAGCCACAAACTTACACGAAAGAACGGATATGCACCCACGTACATATTTATTTTTAGCACCCGGCAGAGTAGCCTGGACACGACTTGGGGAGTTAATATTATTGAACAGCGGCTTTGCTTGTGAAATCGCTTCACTTAACTTTGATTCATGCGAACAAAACAGTAAGGAAACTCGCCAAAGAAAGTGTAAATAGAGAAGAAAAACACGCAAGCAAGACTATTGAAAACAACTCTTGAGAGCAAAAAGGAATGTAAGATTTTTAATTTATACACACTGTTTTGTTACATTAACCACAGAAGTTCGTAAATTGCCACCCAAAACAGGCCGTCGAAAATCACCTATTTCTGAAAAGTGGCCGTCCTTTGGACGGCTGGACGGCCGCCTGGCTAAAAGCCTGCTGATAACACTACAGTAGTCCTCATCCAATAATTGTTTATTATTTGAACCGTATTAATTCGATTTAGCGCCCAACCTCAAATAAGCGCCCACCTGGATTAAGCACCCACACTGAAGGTAGGAAAAGTTAATAAGCGCCCACCCCCCACCCCACAAAAAAACCGAAGTGCACAAGAGGAGTATTGAATATTGAAATTGACTACGTACTACTAAGAGACTTCCCCCATGACCAAGTTTTCTTAGTATTTTACAGAAACTTTCAATCAACAGTTAAAATTCTGCTTTGGTACATCTTCACGTTTTGTTATTATTAATTATTTTGTTACGAAAATAAACTTACTATTTGCTGAAAATCGTGAACATTTAAAAAGCGCCCAGCCTCAAATAAGCGCTCACTCTCAAGGTCCAAAAATAAATAAATACGGTATCTTAACCAGTGTAACAGTGTAAACTCATATTCCAAGTAAAAATATTAAAAGCCTCAGAAATTTATTGTAAAGAGTTCATCACTGGGCTGTATTTTATTATGTGTCCAGTACCACTTCACTGGCAAGAAGATGTCAAGGCAGGACTTGACCAGGACGTATCACTGGGCGTGCTTGAGCAAGTCCCGGTAGGAGAGCCTGTCACATGGTGCCACCGCATGGTTGTATGTGCAAAAAAGAACGGCAAGCCTCGACGACAGTCGACTTCCAGGCGCTTAACCTCCACGCCACACGCGAGACACACCACACGCAGAGCCCCTTCCACCAAGCACGCTCCATACCCAGTAACACAAAAAAGACCGTCTTTGACTGCTGGAATGGCTACCACAGCGTCCCCCTCCATGCGGAAGATCGCCACCTCACCACTTTCATAACCCCATGGGGTCGATACCGCTACAAAACAGCACCCCAGGGCTACATCGCCTCCGGTGATGGCTACTCGAGACGCTTTGACGAGATTGTCTCTCACGTCCGAAACAAAACTAAGTGCATCGATGACACCCTCCTTTGGGCAGATGACCTCCAAAAGAGCTTCTTCCAGGCAGTGGATTGGCTCGACCTCTGCGGACACAACGGAATCATACTTAACCCAGACAAGTTTGTGTTCGGAGCCGACACTGTGGAGTTCGCTGGATTTGAGATCACCCCAAGCAACGTGCGGCCATGCAAAAAGTACCTCAATGCCATCAGCAACTTCCCAACACCAGCCAACATCACTGATGTACGCTCGTGGTTTGGACTCATCAACCAGGTCTCCTATGCCTTTGCTGCTAATGAACGCATGCTGCCATTCCGACAGTTACTCCAGCCAGGAACTCCCTTCCAGTGGACTGATGAGCTCAACCAGCTCTTCGAGGAATCTAAGTCCGTAATCATTAGTGAAATTGAGGAGGGCGTGCGCATCTTTGACAAATCCAAACCGACCTGCCTGGCAACCGACTGGTCCAAAAGTGGCATTGGTTTCTGGCTATTCCAAAAACACTGCCAGTGTCCATCCACTGAACCCTTCTGCTGCAACACCGGCTGGCAAATCGCACTAGTCGGCAGCCGCTTCACACATGCCGCTGAATCTCGTTATGCCCCAGTGGAGGGAGAAGCTATCGCCGTCGCAGATGCCCTTGACAAAGCTCGATTTTTTGTCCTGGGCTGCAGCAACCTAATCATTGCAGTGGATCACAAGCCCCTACTTAAGGTGTTTGGAGACCGGTCCCTTGAGGAGATCACTAACGCCAGATTACGCAACCTCAAGGAAAAGACGTTACGTTACCGGTTCCGAATGGTACACATCCCTGGTGTTCGACACAAAGCCGCTGATGCCATTTCCCGTCACCCTACAGGAACTACCACACCAGACATGCTGATCCTGCCAGACGACATAGCAGCAGCCACAACTGCCCCGGCTGTTCTACCCCAATTAGCTGCCTCAGGACACTCATTCCTGGCCGGCATCCGCCAGAGCGAGCCTCGGCTAGGAACCTGCTCAATCAACATTGATGACCAGTTAGCATCCTCAGCTTCCTCAGCACTGAGCACAATGGCCGTTACCTGGGACAGGGTCAAACTAGCTACAACAAGTGATGGGGACATGACTCAGCTACTCGACATCATAGAGAGTGGATTCCCCCAGTTCCGCCATGAGCTACCGCCTGCCCTTCGGGAGTACTATCAGTTTCGCGAACACCTATACACAGTCGATGGCGTAATCCTTTACAAGAATCGCATCGTCATACCACCATCCCTCAGACAGCATGTCTTAACCGTCTTACACTCAGCACACCAAGGCGTGACCTCCATGACAGCACGTGCTGACAGCACTGTATTCTGGCCTGGCATCACTCGAGCCATCCTTGCCCTACGGGAAACCTGCAACCATTGTAACCGCATGGCACCATCCCAACCGAGTGCACCGCCCTCACCCACCATTCTTCCAGCTCATCCCTTCCAATGCATCTGTGCTGACTTCTTCCACCACAAGGGGGTCAACTACCTCGTTGTGGTAGATCGCTACTCCAACTGGCCTATTGTTGAACGAGCACGAGAGGGATCTAAAGGCCTGATTGACTGCCTGCGGCGCACATTTGCTATGTTTGGCATCCCCGATGAATGTGCAACAGATGGAGGACCGGAATTCACTGCAGCAGCCACATGCCAATTCCTGAACGAGTGGGGTGTCCACCACCGTCTATCATCAGTGGCGTTCCCCCACTCAAACTGCAGAGCAGAGATAGGTGTAAAGACAGTTAAACGGATAATCACAGACAACACTACCCCAAACGGCAGCCTTAACACCGACTCCCTGCAGCGTGCCATCCTTCAATATCGGAACACACCAGACCCTAATACGCAGCTCTCCCCCGCACAGTGTGTATTCGGCAGGCCTATCAAGGACTTTATACCTATCCTGCCAGGCCGCTATCGACCACACCCTACCTGGAGTGACACCCTAGCCACGAGAGAGGAAGCTCTGCGAAACCGCCACTTGAAAGCTGCCGAAAGATGGACAGAGCACACCAAGAGACTCCCACCCCTGGCAGTTGGCAACCACGTACGCATCCAGAACCAAACAGGCCCATACCCCACTAAGTGGGACAAGACAGGCGTAGTGATTGAGGTCCGCCAGTTTGACCAGTATGTCGTGCGTGTTGATGGCTCCGGCAGGATGACCACCCGTAACCGAAAGTTCCTAAAAAAGTACATCCCTGTGCACACCAAGCCCCCTCGGCACACTATCACTGATGACCTCCGACACCTTAACCTGCTGACCCCCACACCAGCCAAGCCACCCAGGCCCAATCCACCACCAGCAGAGCTGCCACCTCCACCACCATCTGGCACACCACTGCATTGTCCTGACCTTACCAGCCCCAACCAAGAGGGGTGTGCACCCCCGCCACCACCTACGCACATGACACAGCCCCACCCTTCTGCAAATCCATCGGTACCGGCCAGCCCAGATCCACCACCCATTTGTGAACCACCATCCCCTCCCCCTGCGGATGCACCAGTGCCGGCGAACTCAGGCACACCTCAAGCACGGCCAAAGAAACCTGCACTAGCCTTGCGGCGGCTACAGGATTTTAATGCAAAAGGACTTCTCGAACAATGAGACTGCCACATGACTCATATGAATGACATTATGTTTTCTAGTTTTGTTTTGTTCTTACAAATTGACAATTACGATTCTCTGATATCAGTCTTCACTGCCCCTCCAGAACACTAAAGGAACACTAAAGACTTGGGGGGAGATAGAGCAGAATGATATAATTAGAGAGAGATCTGGACACAGACTATGATTTGCCCGATAGGGGCCTGGTACGAGTCGTTCGTACCACGTTGTTCTTGTTACATGTTCTCGTCATTCTTAAGTGAGAATGCTCGTCGATATTAAAGTGTATTTCTCAATGAAATGGATACATTCCTATCTAGGTTTTGAGCACAATTTGTACATGTACAATGTAGACATACAGTAATATACCGGTAGATGTCATAATTAGATAAAAGAATGCAAAAATGTTCTTAACTTACAGTTTCTTGATACCAATTCTCTTTAAAATTCCATAGTTCTATACTACTATCTGCCCTGATAAAAAGAATTAAGATCAATAAAGGAAATGGTAAAACAATGGTGGGCAGGTAAACTAATGAGGACTATATGCAATATTTCTTCTAATGTATCACTCAGTTCCAAGCAAGATCATCCCCCCCCCCCCCGGCCAAACCCCCAGGCTGAAATGTCATTGTGAGTAGGGTTTTCTCATTAACACTTGGTCTAAACTGACACTCTATGCCCTAGCTTATTACCTTAATATAGGAATATAACGAGGCATTTTGAAAACGCGAACAAAATTTATGCATAATAAAAATAAACATGAATAATTTAAAGAAAAATTCTGGTCAAATGCTTATAGTAAGAAAGTTAACATACATAACCAAATACTAACTCACATCCTTGAGCTTGCTAGCGTTTTATAATTTACGACACATTTTCTCGATGGTCAAATGCCCAACCATCTGGGCATCTGTTGGATCAAATTCCCCATTATCTGGGCCTCAGTAGTGGTCAATTGCTGGGGGTTGCCGGGGGGGGGGGGGGGAGGTGGGACGACCTTGCTTGGAATAAACACAGTGGTCACAAAATTAATGTTCACACATTACTGGGAGTCATGTGAAGTTGAACACGACAGCTTGACTTGCTGCTGGCACACAAGAGGACATGTTGTAGATCAGATGTGTAACAGGGATGTGCATGTATAGCAGTGATGTTCCTTCACAATATTTGTGTAAACACGATAACGTAGTTTTAAAAAATTGCTTATAAAATACTGTTTTTCATGATTGCCATGTAGAAGATTTAGTTGATAAAAATCACTTAATAAATCACAAACTGCACATGCACAAGGAAATGTAACACATCTCCTGGGATCCCTCCTGGTGAACTTTAATTTCATATTATAGTACTGGCCCTAAAGAAGACTAGCTCTGCTAGTTGAAAATATATTGGCCAATAAATCTTGCCCTCCTGCCGCTGTACCAGGCTTGCAATCAATTTGGTTTTATAAGCACTTAGAGTGACGTCTGGTACGAGCATTTCTTGAACAAGAGATCCGGCAGCAGACAAGCCAAGCAGTTTTTTGTTCGTTGCGTGGTCCCCTGCATCCAAACTGTTTTTTTAAAATAAGTTTACGGTTTTATGCTGTCAAACAGTTACAGAAGATACACATGGTTCCATTTATGGGAATTCGAATACAGTGAAAGGGTAGATGGTTTATAGAGTAAGGACAGACACTCTCAGCTGCTGTGAGTTTTTACCTGACATGTTTACACATGTCAGTATAAACCACGTGTAGCAAGATATGTTATCAACCTAACGTAATTTACCTTGATAAAGCAAGCTTAGACGGCTCATCGCAGTCTTCAAATGCCATGCAGTGAATTGCTTGAGGTACATATTCTATAAATCGAACCCTATGTACTGTATACTTCATTTTATCGACCATTTTAGTCAAATGTAAAATCATAAATAAATGTCCCTCTCACGCTTTGAGTCCCCGAATCACTTGGTCAGCAACAAGAATAAGTTCTGCTGTGAAGCGTGCGCAGTAAGTTGTTCTTCATGTAAGCGAACCTTTCGCGTCCCTCCCGTACCGATGGTTGTTGAATCTTCACGTGTGTGTTGATCACAGTTCGCTGTTTTGGATTTTCGACATGGGTAAAAGGAAACAGAGGGTAACGTGTCGTATTTTAAGTGTAAATTTTGCTGTATAGTAGGTTTTACCAGAAACCGGGTTTTTTACTCGTATGCATAATCCAGACAATCTGGTACTATTGTGAAGAACAGCTCCCGCTAACCGACTGTCGGTCAACTGTCGGCCGACAGGTTACCAACAGACTACCGACAGGCCGGTCGATTTCGGCAGCGCAGAAGCTAGTTTTAGGCTGTGATGACCGAAACTCAGGAGTATATACCTTTCCTTTCAATTTCTCATAAATTTTGGGGTCCGTTACGGAGGAAAAACATAAAGAAACAAAAAGGTTAGTAAAGTAAATGGTTTGAACCCAGGAGTATCAGTAGTTCGTATAGTGTGATCGTCCGGGTGAGAGTAGTTCTGAGAAGAACTGTTGTTGGTGACTGACGTTTCGACAACCTGAGCGGAAGTCATCTTCAGAGTCAAGTGAAAAGTTGTTGTCAGTCGCCTATCAACAGATGTCAACAACTACCGGCACCTTACAAACGACTTATTCACGACGTAAACAGAAGCGACAAATGAACCGACAACAGAACGACTTAATTTGACTAACAATAGACGGAACAGAACGACTTAATTACACTAACAATAGACGGATCGAAACTGACCAATTTATGATGACAAACTTTACATGAGTCTTACAGCCAATAACATCACGGCTTAACTGACCAATCAGCTTCAACGGACCAGACTTATAACATCATCGACTGACAACAACTTTTCACTTGACTCTGAAGATGACTTCCGCTCAGGTTGTCGAAACGTCAGTCACCAACAACAGTTCTTCTCAGAACTACTCTCACCCAGACGATCACACTATACGAACTAAAAAGGTTAGTGTTACCGTATAACACATTACCGACACATCACCGCCTGTCGGCTGGCTGTCGGCCGACAGTTGGCCGTCATCATAGTCAAAACCTGTCGGCAGGTTGTCGGCCGACAGACGACCGACAGCCAGCCGACAAACGGCCAACAGACGGACGACAAACGGCCGACTGTCGTCCGACAAACGACTAACAGTCGACCGACAGTCGGTTAGCGGGAGCTGTTCTTCACAATTACCGACAATCTATTAACTGTACTGTTGTTATGTTATTAAACTTATCTTTTTTTAGGAGAAATCAAGACAGGGAAAGAGGTCAGGGGGCAAACCCCCTATGCACTGGGTAGAATTTGTAAGGAAAAATGATTCGTTTGAACAATATTACAAGGTATGAGTCAGTTAAATTAGCCCGGCGTATCCAATCGAACAAAATCGAACCAAAAATCAATCGAACCCAATCGAACACCAATCGTTTGATTGGGTTCGGTAATCGAACATCTATTTTGCTGTGAATTCGATTTTCGAACCAATCGAACACAATCGAACGCAATCGAACTCAATCCGACTCGATTATGTTTGCAATCCATCTCTTGATAAGTAAATCACGCAGGACTAACCAGGGGGACAGTGCACCATTCAAAATGTCCGCATTATAATTAAACAGGCGTTCGGTAATCAAACCTTCGATTGAGTTCGATTGTCGAATGTTCGGTAATCGAACGTTCGATTTTGTTCGATTGTCGACTGTTCGTTGATCGAACGTTCGATTTTGTTCGATTGACCAAATTCTATTGTGAGTTCGATTATGTTCGATTACCGAACCCAATCGAATGATTGGTGTTCGATTGGGTTCGATTACCGAACGTTAGATTGGATACGCCCGGAATTAGGTTTGGCTGGTATAAAGAAATAAGTTGGTCTGGTTATAAATGATAATATAGCTACAATGATAAATAATGACAAACTAGTTTTTCCCTGACAGTTCTGTACACTTAAGCTTATCAGGCATTTTTTGACATTTATTTCTTTTGACAATCCTAGACAATGTCCCAACTAAAAGCATTCAAGCTTTTTATTCCTCCCTTCCCTAAGGCGATCCCAATAAAATGTTTCCTTTCCCATCGCCCGCCCGACCCATTTTTTTCGAAATACATGTAAAAAAAAAATCCAAATTCACTAGTCAAAGAGGCAAGTATTTTAATTTACAAGCACACGATCTTGTTTTATTGACAACAATTGGTATGATGTGATGTCCTTGTCTTTAATTAACATAGATACTAAGTTTTTCAAAGGCTGTTTCAAGCCAAGGGCATGAATGCTTGTTCCAACATTGTCAGCGAGATTGACTGAAACAAAATCTTTAGGTTCTGCATCTCGTGGCTTCTGTAATGAAACCAGACTCCTTAAAGTGTTCATCATTTTTATCTTTTTGCCCAACCGAGCGATGGCCTAACCTGGGATCAGGCATTCTTTTTTTGCAACAGGAGGAAAGAGAAAGAAAGGAACGCCTGATACATTTATTTGACGAGTCGTCTGCCGCCCCATAATTGAAGTTTCTGTCAACGGAAATGTCAGTGATACTATCAGATAAACCATGTTCTTTGACTAAACTGGCGGGAATTTGATTGTCTGTGGTTTCATTCACGCGCGAAACTTCAATCATTAGCATAACTCAAAATAAAAAATTGGGTTTTTGATCAATTTGGACGCTTAACGTTCCTTTGGAAAGGTATAGAGATGTAGAAGATGTGCAAATGAAGTTCCATCACATCTGTTTTCAATTGTGTGTAACACTCAACAGTTTGATAATAAATATAAAAAAAATTGAAAATCTGGCAGCTCAGAAAAAAAGATTTGAACTTGCTTCGTAGTTTTAACAAACTATGCTACATGCGACTTATTCTTTTTTCATCTTGGAGTGTTCGAAAATTCTATCTTCAAATCTAGCAAAATGGGCATTAGTACTGGTCTCCACAAGATATTTTTAGAATGGAAGTCACAGTTAAACTCAGGTAACCAATCAGAATATAGTTAAATGTTGCCTTTTGTTTCCTGACCAATCAGAAAAAAGTCCAGATTGTGGATTTTTTTTCAGACGACTTGACAAGTAATTGTATCAGATGTTCCTTTTTCCCTCCCGCCACAAAAAAGTACAGCTGATCGCAGGTTATCTCTTCTCCTGTTCATCTGATGTTGATCAGGGCCTGGTTGTTCAAAACCCCGATTAAACAATAATAATTTAATGATATCGTGTTCTTCTAAATAGCATATAGTTGGTCATAAATAATTCTTTCAAACACCTTGGCCACAATGGAGATTACAGGATTTTTTTGGGCGATAGTTGTTAAGGTTGTTTTGATTGCCTTGTTTAAAGAGTGGGGTAACCCTCATGCATTTCCAATCGTCGGAAATATACGTAGACTTATTGATTGGTTAAAGATATCACGAATAGGAATGCAGATGAGATCCGCAGGACTTGTTTAGTCACCACTTATTTGCGACAATCATGCCATGTGACTGTGGGAGAATGTCATCCCCAGAAAAATTTCACTCAGTTATAATAAATTTACATCAAACTGAACTTAATCTTTAACTTTCCTGAAGTATTAATAAAAAACCCTGCACACTTGGTCATCAGTCTTACTTTGTGGGTGATTGCTTTATGGCTTAAGTTGTATTAGAATAATTATCAGAAGCATATATGTAGAGGGTTTTTATTGGTGGGAAATGCAATCCTTTTGACAAATGTGCTGATATGTTTTTAACACAGGTTCAACAAATAGTTCCTGAAGAAGAGTTTCCTGTTTTTATTGAAGCAATACAAAGAGAACTTCCAAGCACATTCCGTATCACAGGAACAAGAAGGTACATGTAGTTAAGATCAATTAAGTAATAAACTAGTGATACCTATCGGTAGAAATGCCAATGAGTACAACGGGACGCTTTATGATTTTGGTCGATCAATAAACATTGCGCGTTTTCTTTGAAAATCTTGAATGTTTATGGAATAAAATGCGATTTTATGAAGGCTAACAAAAAGTTCTAAAATAATACCAAAGTAGTGAAGATTTAGTGAGAAATCTTGTAAACTTCATGCTATTTGAGAGTTTCAAGCCATTGTTGTCCGATGCCGCTATTTTGGAAAGGTTTCCGCTGTTTTAAAGTTCTATAGGTCTTAATCAAAGTGGCTATGAGCCACTGAACACGAAAAAAAAAAATACGAAACAAAAAGCAAACTTTTACAAAGATTTGCCAAAACAAAGCATTTCAAACTTTCCACATTGCAGTTGAATCCATTCAGCACATAAGTATTCAAAAAAATTGAGGTTTTAAAAGGTAAAAGCCTGGTCGGACAAGTTTGTGGCCAAAGACAGAGATTCCAACCCTTTTTGAAGTAAAATAGGGAGTATTTTTAGTCCTGAAGGTGCAAGCCTCTAGGGGGTTCTGGGGGCAAGTTCCATCGGAAAATTTTGCAAATTTAGGCTCTCTCAAGTGCCATTTCCGACATTTGACATCATTTCTGAGTTATTCTGTAAGGTCTTTATTCTTTTCACAAACATTCTTGCTGCTTTTCTTTACTTTTGCTACACTCAGATCGCAAAAAAAGTACTAAAATTAGCAATTTTTTTCTTGTTTTCAGAATTTTATGATAAATCGGGAGAATCTAATAAAAATCGGGAGAGCAGGAGGCAACGCATCAAATCGGGAGGGTTGGAATCTCTGCAAAGATGGAACAAGTTTATTTTATTATTCCGAGAATAATTCATCACGCGCAATGCGTGATGTCTCAAATATCACGTTAAATTGTTGTTGTTGAGACACTGCAAATTGCATTCGGGCAAATGCAACCAGCTTTTAGGAAAATTAAAGGCCCTATTTCCCGAGGAAAAAAACGCCGGAGTATCCAGAAAAAAAATGTAGCATAGGGAATTTATTTTGTAAATTTGAGAAACGAAATAAAACTCTCTTCTGATTGATAAAATCTGTGTTGTTTACTTAGCCAGACCTAACTTAATTACGCATGCAAATTTGTATGACTTCGAAATTTTCAAAGCTTTGGAAATCTTGAAGTTTTGGAATGCATTTCTTGCCTTCATCTTAAATGAAATTAAATTCTAAACAAAGTTTAATTCAAGTTTCTTTCGTATTTCAATCTCTAGTTCGGGAATTTTGGCTTTTTGAATCGAACAGATTTAAAACCTTTTTGTTATCTGAGACGCATCTTGTCTGGGAATTTTAGTTGCCAATGAATCATGCACGTGCTGAACAAATTAGTAGCGCGCTGATTGGCCAAACTACAACAAAGTGTGCACGTGCTGAACAGATTCTGCTGAACGGATTGGCTAAAAACATCGGAAATTGTGTCGTCACGATCTACCTTACATTACATTACTTACATTGCTCGACATTTGGAGTGTTTCTGAGATTTTTTTCGCATATACAAATCTTCTCGCGGCTCTATATTCTGCCGCCTCATCAGGCCTTCTGGTCTTCCAGAAGGCCTGATTCGTTGGCAATTATGCTGTACATGTAGTTCAATTTCTGGTTGCCTCTAAATCTGTTATTATAATGCTTCCTTTGATTGATTCTTGCATTCTTTGCACTTTGTTTTTCCTAAATTATTTACTTTGACTGTTTATGTTGTTATTTTACACAGAATTTTCTGCCCTTTTGGGTTGGCTTTTGATTAATTTCATTTGTGAAAATAAATACTGGTAATAACATTTTTAATTATTGATTATTTTTCTTTTGAATGCCAGAAAACCAAAAGCAAATTATCATATCTGACCACCGGTCATCAATCAACACAAATAACAATGCACAACATTATTGTCTGCCACGTACCTGTCTGGCTGTTAATACAAAGAAGATACTTTATTAAGGGGGGTCCTTCTTAACTACAGATCGGGCTAGATCTAGAACAGTTGCTCAGGAATTTCTAAAGATGGTTTTTGTTTGCAAGCTATTTTGGAGTGTTCGGCAATGCTTAACGGTGAATTTTTGGTGGGGAGGACAACTGCATTAAAAAAATTGATATTGTGCACGCGTAACTAGTGCCAGTGCCAAACCGTGCGCTTGAAGTTAATAAAATCCCTAAAACTTTTGAGAGTTCCAATTTTTTTCAACGAATTGGAGACAACATACCCTTGTTCATACTGGTAATCCTTCATATGGATTTTCCGTTTACATGTAAGAATGGGACGCTACTGAAGAAAGGCTGAAAATACAGGTCTTTATTACGCCATAATAATAATAATGCCAATTTCATAAAATTTCATAAAAGCCATACAAAGCATTACGCACGTGGACATTCTTTAACTGTTGACACTGATTTTAATTCTTATATCTAAACGCCCTTTCAGTTTTAGGGTTTTTTCTATTCCGGTCACATGATTTGTCAAATATGGCTTGATTTGAAACTTTTGAAGGACTCTTCAATTGAACAAAGTTGTGCAAAACTCTTATCCGTAGGAGGTTTGGTTTCCGAAGTTTGACGGTCAGAAATCTTTCTTAGCAACAGATTGGTAGTTAAGAGACCCCCCTTAACATGACTAGTGGAACTCCCTCTAATATCATCAAACTCTTTTTCTCAACAGTCATGCTCAGGAACTGTTAAATGCTATCAGGAAATTTTTTCTTGATGATCTACAAAGTGTACAGTTTGATGGAGGAAAGGCTGACCCGCCAACACCTATTGCATGGTAAAAAAACATCTAACACCAAAATTTCCTTTATAAACTTTAGCACTCTCCCACCAATTCATTTAAATCTAATCTTTGCTCAAGCTTTATTGGTTTACACTTAAAATGAGCAGCTTGTTGATTTTGACGTTGACTTAAAATTTTTACAGGTCTTAGTAGCCACTGCAGTCTGCCTTTAAGGCTGGTTTTCATATGATCACCCCGATCATTCGATTTTATTCAGATCCACACACACGTGTGTGTTTTTTCAAAACTCCAATATCGCTTATGGCAGCCTTCAATGCAAGAGCGAAACTTGTGGCCTCCTATCTTCTCGATATTGCCATTTTATGGCGAGGGAGGGATAGGGAGGCCAAACGGAAATGTAGTTCTGGTAATATTGATTCACCATGGGACAGTTTGGATCGCTTGATCGTCTCCCTCTGAGAAAGTCGTTCTCATATACTAGTAATCGTTTGCAATCCCCGCGGTCTGCGACCGATCGCCCAGATAGAACATGGGCGATCGAAGCGATGATGATCGCCCCAACCGTTGCAGACATTAGTGATCGTCTCTGTAATGTTCTCATATGATCGCCTGGATTGCTATTTATACATTAAAATATGTCTTAGTTACATAAGACCTGTAAAAATTATTTACAATTTGATTTGGGAAAAACTAACTACATACTATTAGATAAATAAATAATAGATAAATATAAGAAGTGTAAAATGTAAAATTCCTGAATGGAATTTATGTTCACAAAAAGAAGACTGATTGAACCATTACAAGCCACCTTAACGATAGTTTTTTTTCTCACTAGGTATCCTGATGAGTTAGCTTGGCAAATAAACTTGACCAAAAAATTTATCAGAAAGTCTTCATGCATGGGAAAGTTCCATAACTTTCTGGTTCATGAAACAGAAACGGTAACTTGTTTATTTACATGTGTACATGCATGTCTGAATAACATGTAATATATAAAATGCTATTTGAATTTTTTCTTGTTCTTAAGCTGTCTTCTGAATGTCGTACAAACAGTTCTTTTTCTAGCTGTCTTCTGAATGTCCTATGAACTGTTCTTTTTCCAGCTGTCTTCTGAATGTCCTATGAACTGTTCTTTTTCCAGTCTTGTGCAATGTGAATCCTGTGAACTTTGTAACAATGAAATCTCCTTGGTCGGATGCAGTTAGCATTTTTATCATCCTCTATGGGAAACTACACTGTAATTCACCATTTCTTACATACACACAAGTGCCGTAAAGTACAACTTACAAACACTGTACATATAATAAATTAAAACTATAATTGTATTTTCATCTGTGACCTGTGTTTATTTTCTTTCATTTTCAGGGAAACATCAGTCGTCAAGAGGCAGTCAGTATGATTCCTCCTTTGCTTTTAGATGTCAAACCAGGACAAAAGGTTTGTGTGTTAAAAACAAGAATTAATAAAAATTAATTAATTCATAACAAACGATGGTTGGCATGTAACATGTATAGCTGGTTTTCACTGTTGTATGATGAAAAGGTAAAACCAAAACCATTGAGTAAAAAGAGTAACCTGTGTGGTCTGTGTGTTATTCATCAGCTTAGTATGGAAATGCCACGCCTAGAATTCACTTCTGCTATAAAAAGTGATCAGTTCACCCTGAGGCTCTTGGACACTTCGTGCAAACCCTCAAAATAATGTTCAAATTGCTAATAAAAATTCATAAGATAAGTCATGTTTTTGTAGCAACGCACCAGCAATATAACTTAAAATTCAACGTAAATTTATTTTTGTGGACGTAACTTAATTACCAGTGGTTTCTAGAACATAAGTAAAGAAATATATTACACTAAGAACAGAAATAACAGCATACAACAAAGGAAATACTAGAAGACAAACGAAGGAAACGATATGTACCTGACGATTTGGACACGCGGCGAAACGAAGGACGACAAACGAACGTAGCTTCTTAGATATAAACGAATCTTTCCGTGAAGAAACAATATGCATAAAACCCGCGAAAAGGTGACTTAATATACCAGTAGACTGGGCCGAGTAATACATAATCGCGGTAGACTGGGCCTAGGGATTGGTTTCTACACCGGCCCCGAATTAGCTACACACTTACAGCTAATTCTAATAACGAAAAGTAACCAATTCCTAAATTACGTAGTTCATAATGCGACGAAGAACAACTCATTTCTTAAATTACGCAGTTCGTAATGTGACAGAGTTCGTAAACAGAGTTCATGAGTTCTGGACTCCTTCAAGAAGGCACAGCTTTCTGATGTCTCGTTTGTAGACAGATGTGGCCGTTTTCACCTTGACGTGACGTACATAACCTTTACTGTCCGGGAACACCTCTTCAACCAAGCCCATTGGCCAGCGACCTCTCAGCGTTTTCTCATCGACGACGAGAACCTGATCACCTACGGCGAAGTTACGACGAGGGGAGCACCAGTTTTGCCTTGTCTGAAGTGCAGGTAAATAATCTTTCATCCATCTCTTCCAAAATGAGTTTGCTAGGCATTGTGCTTGGCGCCAGCGCTTACCATACTTGTCGTGTTTTGTGAGGACATCAAGGGGAAAGCAGGGATTTGACTTCAACAGCAGAAGTTTGTTCGGAGTCAGAGGCTCAGGATCATCCGGGTGGTCACTGAGAGGGGTTAAGGGCCTGTCGTTGAGTATCTTCTCCACTTCACACAGCAACGTGGACAGCGCTTCATCATTCATCAGCTGCTCCTTTACTAAAGCGGCCAAAATCTTTCTTACGGATCGGATCATACGTTCCCAAATTCCACCTTGATGACTTGCCTCCGGAGGGTTAAACGACCACTGAACGTCATCTATCCTCAGGTGATTATAAACCTTGGTCTGGTCCAAACGCCCCAGTGCTTCTCTAAGTTCTCGCTCAGCGCCGGTAAAATTGGTGCCGTTGTCGCTGTAAATTCTCCGAGGCTTTCCTCGACGGCAGACAAAACGCTGATAGGCACAGATAAAGGAATCGGCTTCTAACGTATACGCGACTTCAATATGAACCGCTCTCGTGGTTAAACATGTAAACAGGCAGCCATAACGTTTTACTTCACTTCGGCCTTGCTTCACGTAAAGGGGACCAAAGTAGTCCACTCCCACGTGTGTAAACGGGGGATCTGACGGTGCGATTCGTGCCTCTGGGAGAGGTGCCATGATCTGTTCACCAGGACGAACATTTCTCTTGCGACAATCCATGCAATTTGCTAGAACTCTTCGTACTGCTGAGAGCCCTCGAACAATCCAATACTTCTGTCGGATAGAAGTAAGAACATGGGTAGGGCCACAATGCCCTTGTTGGTGATGAAAGTTCTGAATAATTAAATTCGTCACGTGATGTTTACTTGGGAGAATGGCTGGATGCATCGCTTCAAACGGAACTGGAGCATTCTCAAGGCGACCTCCAACTCTTAATATTCCCTCGGCAAGGAAAGGGTTCAAGTTGCGTATTGGACTACTCCGTGGGAAGCACTTCATCTGGTTACCAGATCCTCTCTGGCCTGCCACAGCTAATTCCTCTGGAAACGCATCACGTTGAACGGCTTTGACAATGTCGCTTTCTGCAGCAATAACTTCGGCAACAGTTAGAGGCCCCTTGGCAATACTGTCTACAGCCTTGCTAGCGCGGCCAACCAGATATTTCTTAAAACGTACTAGCCAGGCGATGGCCTTTCGTAGACCATCCCAGGAAGAATAGCGTGTCAACAACGGTTCCAACGCCTTTCCATGAACAATCACATTCACCTGACCAGAGCGTTTTCTGCATTCACTATCACCTTCAGGTAACTCTGGCAACTGGTTGTTCAGGCCAAAATTTCTCTTCCTTCCATAGAAACTCTGGGCCATGAAGCCACAACTCCATCTTGTGTAGCTCGCAACCTTTGGCCCCTCTAAACGAGACGTCCACAGGATTTGAAGTGGTGTCTACGTGTCGCCATTGACGTGGCGTGGATTCTTCATGGATCATCGCGACTCGGTTGGCTACGAATGTCTGAAATCTTCTTGATTCATTGGGAATGTACTGCAGGACTACAGTGGAATCCGTCCAGTACGTTGTGTCATGTATGGGGTACTCGATTTCGTTCCGGATAAGGCAATTCAACTTCACAGCAACTACAGCAGTGGTCAGTTCAAGGCGCGGTATGGACACCACTTTCAGGGGGGTCACGCGAGATTTACCAAGAACAAACGAACAATGTATGACACCTTTGTCGTCGACCATTCGGAGATACGATACTGCTCCGTAACCATATTCGGACGCGTCCGAGAAATGATGTAATTGAACATTGACAACTGCGCCAAATCCTGGTGGCTTGAAACATCTGGGAACTGATATTGTTCTCAAACATGCAAGTTCCTTTAGCCAACCTTGCCAGACAATGGAGTCTGCATTCGAAATCACTTCGTCCCAGCCATATTGCTGCTTACACAGGCTCTGCAACAAGCTCTTGGCTGGCAGCATAATGGGTGCCACGAACCCTAGAGGGTCGTACATCGAACTGACGACTGACAAGATACCTCTACGCATTGGAGCTTTCGCTTCATCCATTATTCGAAACTTAAAGTCGTCTGTCTCCATGTCCCACTGTACGCCCAGCGTCCGTTCTACAGGTAGATCTTCCAGATCCAAATCGTTCACTGACGCCGCTCTCTCCGTAACTGGAACAGTGGCGATTATGTTCCTGTCATTACTAAACCATTTCGTAAGGCGGAATCCTCCTCTTGACAGCAATTCTTGCAACTGACCAGACAAACGTACCGCTTTGTCAGTTGAAGGAACTGACTTTAGGCAATCATCTACGTAGAAGTTTCGGTTGACAGTGTCAATGGTTTCCGCATCAAATTCAACCTGGTTATCTGCGGCCATCTTCTTCAGGCTAAAACTTGCGCAACTTGGCGATGACGTGGCTCCAAACAAGTGCATTAACATCTGGTTCTTCTGAGAGATCGTTGTTTGGCCACCACAGGAACCTCCACGCATGACAATCTTCAGGAGCAACTCGCACCTGGTGGAACATTCCCTCCACATCAGCAACCATGGCTACGGGCTCTTGACGGAAACGTATGAGGACGCCAACAAGTCCATTTGTTAGATCTGGACCTTGCAGCAATCGATCGCTCAATGAGGTGTCCTTAAACTTGGCTGCACAGTCGAAAACGACTCTCACCTTTCCTGGTTTCTGAGGATGGAATACTGGATGGTGGGGTAAGTACCAGACTGGTGTATCCTTTCCAACCTCCTGTTCCTCACAAGGAACTCGTCTTGCGTACCCGCTGGAGACATAACCGTTTATGGTGTCCTTATACTTTTCAAAGAGATGAACGTCTCGCTGGAACCGTTTCTTTAACTTGCGTAACCTTCCTAGAGCGAAGTCGCGATTTCTTGGAAGGCTTACAGGCTTACACTTCCAAGGCAACGCCAACTGGTAATGGCCATTCACAAGCTTCGCTGATTCTTCCATCTGGGACAAGGCTCTCCGATCTTCAACTGACATCGCAACCTTTGAGGTGATCATGGGCTCGTTGAAGTCGTTTCTAAACATACTCTCCATCTGTCGATGAAGCATTTCGTCATCATAGCGAACAAAGTTCACACTAAAGCAATTTATCTCAGACGAATTCAGAGGTCCCATCAAGGTCCACCCGAGAGGGGTACGCACTGCATAAGGTTGACCACGCCAACCACGCCTTTGATCGCACACCCAGTGAGCTTCGGGTACATCACATCCGATAAGCAACGACACCTTGTCATTTTGAATCATTGGAAAGTCAATTCCATTTAGATGGGGCCACTGGGCAGCATCCTCTTTCATTGGTGGACTACCTTGAGGTAAACGCAATGTATCCACTGTCCATACTCTATTCAATTCAATCTCCTCATCCATACGTAGACCTCTAACAGACAAAGATAACTCGTATCCCATCCGGGTTTCAGACGCGCCATTAACGGTTACTAGTGAGAATTCTTTGGGAAGACCGACTACTTGAAGTTTCTCCATTAGACTCATATCACATAACGTCACATCCGATCCAGGATCTAGTAGCGCCTTCGTCATAATTGTATTGTGCTGGCCTTTCCCTTTCACGACGACTGGAACGATTCGTAAACAAACATTCTTCTTGCCAAAGTCGGTAGCACTGCACTGACCAGTCTCTCCGGAGCCACTAACGGCACTCGTTACGGCACTCGTTCCAGTCTCTCCGCCCGCACTGGGGGCACTTGTTCCAGTCGCACCGGCCCCATTGACGGCACTCGTTCCAGTCGCACCAGTTCCACTAACGGTAGTGGATCCAGTCTGTTGTGAGGTGACTGGAGGGTTGTTACGAGAAGTGTCGTTATTTTCGTTCTTCTTTCGGACATGCAGCATTTTGTGGTGCTTCCATCCACATCCACTTACTTGACATTTCATTTTACTACCACAATTCATGGCCATGTGTCCGCTTTGGAAACAATTGTCACACAGTCTCGCTCGTCTAACGAAGCTTTTCCCTTATTCAGGGGTCTTTGCTTTCATAAGCTCACATTTTGACAGTCTGTGTTGGCCAGAACACAAAGGGCATATGGCGAGCGCGGGTGTTGCGCCAACTTGGACACCGCCTGCGACCACTTCTGACTACGTTGCAAACGTGCTTCCTTCCGAGGAAGGAGGCTTCACTTTAGATGGAGGTTTAGAACTCCGCTCTTTGTCTGGTGTTGAACCAACAATTCTTCCATACATCGTATTTGCCAACAAAGCTTTCTCTTCAACAAATCCGGCTAAATGCGTGAAGGTAGGCTCAATGCCAGCTAAGGTTAACGTACCAGCTCTGTCAGCCCATTTGGACTGCAGATGAACAGGAAGGCGCTTTACTGTCTTAACGAGATTCTCTGAGCTATTAACGTCCGCCTCGTAGCTCATCTGAATGAGAGTCAACGCAGAATTCTGCATTTGGACAGACAAGTCTGACAAACCAGTAACATCTGTATTCTTAAGCTGAGGACCCTCCGCTATCTTTGCAATGTGTGCATGCGCAACAATATGTTTCTGTCCAAATCTGTGATACAGAATTTCCTGGGCTTTCATGTAGCCTTGTTCTGGGTCGGAAATAGTGGCACAGTCCTTAATAGCTTCTCTAGCTTTATCTGTACAGTGCTGTACGAGGTATGCTAACTTCGACACGGCGTCTGGTACCTGTCTCGCGATATTGACTTCGAAGTTGTTCACGAAGAGCCAATAGTTCTGGGGGTTACCATCGAAAGTTATCAGTTCCCTTTTAGGCATCTCAAAACCTTGCTGAATAGAGAACGCCATCAGGTGCAAGGCATCTTGTTGCTGCTTCAATATTTGTTGCAAAGATTGCGAACTGGCGAGGCTTCCACTACTGATGTTCTGAGGAGGAGGAGGAGGCCCTGAGTCCCAACTTCGTACATTTGGGTCCAGCACCGATTTTGTACTGCTTCTCTCAACTTGTTTGTTGTCGCCATGTTTAAGGCTTGATTCATCACGGGGCACTGTAGGAGGCTGTTTAACGGAAGGGAAGGTTTGACGCGATTTCTCGGTGTTTTCCTCTTGTTTTAGCGGTTTAAATTCTTCCTTGGTAGTATGTTTTGAATGCTTCGAGGTTTCATATAGATCGTCAACCACTTTAGCTTTTTCTATTTCTCCCTCTGCCGTTAATAAAGAAATCAGGCGCCTTAATTCTTCTTCTTGAGCTTTTATTTCGGCTATTTGACGTTCCATTTCACATTCCACTTCTTGGCACTTCAACAAGTTCTTTAATTCAACTTCTCGAGGAAGAAGCTCGGCTCTAGCCTTTCTCGATTTCTCACCAGCGCGCGAACTAGCCTTGGAACTATTTTTGGAACTGGACTTGGAGCTTCAAACTCTTTTGCTACTTGAACCGACTAGAGAAGGTGTGACATTTGGCACTTCTTCATTAGCATTATCTTCTTGACGAAGACCTGCAGAAGCTTCGTCCGCGATACGTTGAACTGATTGAGACCATTCTTCGAAGCGTTCGTCGAATTCCTTTTTGCCAGTCATAACGCTGTGCCAAGCATCAAACGCTTCTGATTTCAACACGGGATCATTAACAACAAATTGGTAAAATTCGAGGTAGGCTTGAAGACATCTCGCAAATGCGATATCAATACTAGAAGACAAACGAAGGAAACGATATGTACCTGACGATTTGGACACGCGGCGAAACGAAGGACGACAAACGAACGTAGCTTCTTAGATATAAACGAATCTTTCCGTGAAGAAACAATATGCACAAAACCCGCGAAAAGGTGACTTAATATTCACGGTAGACTGGGCCGAGTAATACATAATCGCGGTAGACTGGGCCTAGGGATTGGTTTCTACATTTTAAATATCTCATGTGGCGTGTAAACTCCAAAATTCAATTCAAAATGCCCCATCTTAAAGATGTTAAAAAGCTGACAACCTTCAACAAGACCAACAACAATAACAACAACACACTTTATTGTACCCATAACAAAATTTTTGAATAAAACTTACAAATACTAATAATAAAATAACAAAATTAAATCAATCCAAAATTACAAGGTACCCTAAATGATCTAATAAATGCCCTGGGCATCTATTAAATTTTAAGGGCCCTAGCCGGGGGGACCACCCCTGTGGACCCGGTCCATGGACCACCCCTGTGGACCACCCCTAATTTTCAAAAGAAAATCAAAGTGTAGAATGGGGACAGGGTATATATTGACGGCAGGTACCAAAACACAAAACAACGAAATGAAACCACCGAAAAGAAACGACCGAAACAAGCTAGACCACCGAAACGATCAATACAAAACCGCCGAAACAAACGGCCGAAAGAGTGGCATAAACAACAAGACAAAATCACCAAAACAAGCAAAACCTTTACCATTATTGAAAGCTAACTGTAAACAGGCTAACCAGAGTGTTAGTTAGGCTGACCGGAGTGCTATTCAGGCTATAAACCGGAGAGCACCTTCCATGCCTTCCACTCCGGTTGGCCACTCCAGTTAGCCTAAATAGCACTCCAGTTAGCCTCAATAGCACTTCGGTTAGCCTGAATAACGCTCAGGTTAGCCTGTTTATGGTTTGCTCTCACTAATGGTAATGGGTTTTAGTGTTTTTGTTTCGTTTCGCTTGTTTCAACCCTTTGCGACGTTTGGTTTTGGTCGTTTCGGTGGTTTCGCTAATTTTGTTTCGGTCGTTTCGGTGGTTTCATTTCCTTATTTTGTGTTTTAGTACCTACCGTCAATTTATACCCTGTCCCCATATTTCTACACTTTGATTTTCTTTCGAAAATTAGGGGTGGTCCATGGACCCGGGTCCATGTTTTGTATACGTCCCTAGCCGGGGCATTAAATAGATACATGAGGTGTTTATTAGAGAGAGTCGTTTATTTAACTTTAACTGTAATAATGTAAACAAAACAAAAAAGACACACAGTTTGCTCGCAGAGTAAGATAGAAAACAGAGTTTGTGGGTTGGAGGCTAATCTATTCTGCACTAATGCAAAGCCTGAAGATGTCTTTCATAGTTCGGTATCGATGTCTTCATCGGCATATTGGGGTCAACCATGGCATCGTTGGCCTCTTCAATGCCGAGTCAAGCAAGAAACTAAATTGCGTGATTTTACTCTGTGAAGCGTTTTCCTGGTTTTTGAGGCGATTCTTCTTGGCGGGTGGGGGGGGGGGGTGTCTATTAGACAAGGGGTGTTTATTAGAGGGGGGCATCTAATACAAACTTCACCACAGTGGAGGCATGCGCATTTACTAAGGCCTATTAACACAACAGAAAATGTTTGGCATGGCTCGGGTGAAAATGGTACGCTTATCAGAAAAAATGGTTTGGCACTGATAAATTTTGCCGTGTAAACAACTTTGCCTCAACCGTGCCGGACCAAAATTTTATCTGTGCTTGGACCTAGTTGCTAGGTAGTCCGAGCACGGATAAAATTGGTACGCATTCCTGAAAATCTAACCCGGCTTAAAAAAATTTGTAGTGTAAACGATTAGCCTTACTGAACCAACTTTTTTCTTATGAAACTTCTTCAATAAATTTGCAGAAATTCCACTCAATCGACATGGCAGTGTGTTAGACATGTATTTTAAGAAAAATAGTTGCCAAGAAAATCTCATGAACATTCATGGAAGAACTAGCATGACTTTCAGCAGTCTTCTTCGGTCCCTTTCTCCTGAGTTCATGTTCGTTAGTGTCCAGAGTCGAAAGCTGAAATTCTGCCTTGGAAGAGCATGATGTAAGGAATTGAAGGCGTGAGCGCAAGAAACGCACTTTGAGTTTTGGCCAAATTGAAAACTGTCACAAACAACTCCAAATTTCGCACGCAAGTTCGTTTACGTGTGCTCAACACTGCCCTGTATTTAATTTTGCTGGTATTTCCTTCGTTTTCGAAAAAAAAAAACACATGAAAAAGATAAGGTTTTTGCTGGCGCGGTGTCTTGACTTTTCTTTTACAAACGATAAACAAAGGAAACCTTTTGTTTCTCAAGACGATGAAGTCAGCTAAATTTTTAGGGTTACAGTCCTAGCCCTAACGCAAAAGGTAACCCCAAGGCCGTAGGGTCGGGGTTAGAGTTTCAGATTAAGGTTACAGACTTAGCCCTAACGCAAAAGCCTAGCCCTAACGCAAAAAAAAAAAAAAAAAAAAAAAAAAAAACTTAACACTAACCCCAAGGGATTAGGGTTAAGCCGTTTCAAGTTAAGTTTAGGATTAGAGTCAGCCTCAACCTTTAGATCGCGCTTTTAATGCAGTAAGCTTTCACGCCAGTTTGCTTGCAGCTAGCTTTTTCTGCAGTCTGCTTGCGGTTAGCTAGTTTCTGTTGTTTCGGGCAAGACTATTTTACCCTGTTACCGTTATAATAGCTGTAATTTGCCAAGGTGAAAGTGAAATAAAGACTGTTTGTTGTTTGAATACGTTTGCTCGTGTTGTCACATTATACTAGTTTTGCTTTCAGTTAAGTGCCGCCGGCTTGCTCTCACTTCTATCTCCACTCCTTACATCATCACACATCTACAAAATCCCGCGTAAACAAGATAAACTAAGGCACGAATCGATTGATTGATTTATTGATTGATGAATATTTAATGAGGCACAGAAAAAAATTTTGCAAGGGAAGGTCCCCTGCCAAACCTATAAAGAATTTTTTAAAATCTAAAACCAGGTCACTTCTCGGCAACTTTGTCGCGGCAGAACCCAAGCGGACCCTGTAAAACTCGCGTTGACGAAGTTCCCGGCAAGAAACCTCTTGTTTTAGGCCTTCTATGCGGCCAGGCTCTAAACTACCTTGTTTTGGGCAACGTTTTTTTCCGAAGCGCTAAACAGCGCTGTTGTACAAAACAAAGGCAGAAACATCACTCAGTTCTTCGAGCGATGCTGTAAACTTACGGGTATTCAGACTTAATGATGTCCTTCAACCACCTGGCAGCGGCACTTGAGCTAAAACTTTAAACTTCTTCGTTTTACTTTCACAGGCGCCATTTCGCTCAATTCAAACTCTTCCGCCTCTAACATGTGACCTTACGTCACAATGCAGTTTCCAGTCCTACTCTACTCAACTCAACAAGAAAATGCGCAGCGAGTCGAAGACATGCTTGTTAAATGGTTTCTCGCCTTCCGTAGACGCTTAGAAAACCCTACAGGGAAAGATGTACACGCGATGCGTTGGAAAACTCAGACTGCTAGCTGACTGGGAGAACGTAAGCTTGCAAAATGCCTTTTTTTTTTGCATACATAATTTCTAAAAAACGAAGCTAGACCCAGCGAATTTAAATACAGATCAATGTTAAGCACACGTAAACGAACTTGTGTGCGAAATTTGGAGTTGTTTGTGACAATTTTCAATTTGGCCAAAACTCAAAGTGCGTTTCTTGCGCTCACACCTTCAATTGATCGAAATAATGCAAGGAGAATAAAGTAATAAGAAATAATAATTTTATTGTTGACATAAATAGGGGAGGTACAAGCCATCACTGCTGCCATTTGAGCAAGAACCATATACCTTCACCCTTTTCTAGTTTCTGGGAAAAAGGCAAAAAGAAGCCCAACTTGTATGTGATGTTTAAATGAAATAGCGGCATGCGCACTAAGGCAGAATCGCATATGCTGGACATGGCGTTGAGCCTTTTACCCGCATCAAAACATTATTTAACACAGTTTAGCACAGAAGAAAAATGACCTGTAAACATGGTATTAGTGCTATTTTTTGGTACACGTACCAATTTTACCCGAGCCATGCCACAAATTTTCTGCCATGTGAATGAGCCTATAAAAGGGGTTTATTTGAGAGTGGGTGTTTGTATCAGCTCTAAATGTAATACCAACGCTAAATGTAATACTAACCGTAAATGAAATAAATTACCCCATCATAAATAGTATAATGAAATTTAGCACTAAATGTAATAACCTGACCAATAGTAAATGTAATTATACAAGCTAACCTTAAATACAATAACACTGTATCAAGATCACTCCAAAATCACTCATTACAAGCTTTTCCTACGATTGCCAAACATCACTTGAAGTCTGAGTAAGTCCTTTAGATGATCACCGAAGTACTTCAAAGTTTACACCGCTTCTTATTAAACCGTGAACACTTAAAATATGTTGGTTTTTCTTTGTTTTTAACCAATCCTCGGCTTCGCCGCAGACCTTTTTTTGAATTTTTTTTTTTTTTCTTTTATTTTTTTTTTTTTTTTTCCCCAATTTTTTTTTTTTAAAAAAAAACCCCCCCCCCCTTTTTTTTTTCCATTAAAAAAAAGGGGAGAAAGAAAAAAATAATGCAGCTTAACCAAAGTATTTCCAAAGATTTCTGAAGATAAAGATGATAAAGATACGCTTTTAAAGATGGCCAATGTATTGCGAAGATTACTGGAAGTTAACAGAGGACGTACCAAAATCTACAAGCATTATTTTTTAAATGGATCGCAGACGATTGTTCCAAGACTTCTTACTACTACCCGGTACTTACATACAATACATGTTACTTACAATACTAACAAGTGCAACACTTGCTAAGGTTGACCTACAATACAATAATTTCCGTACACAGTGTTAGCCTTAGGATTTTCTTAATTTTTTTTACAGTTGCTTGTTGGTAAATACGTTTAATTGTAATTATCACCCACTTAGATTTCTAAAGATTATCATTTGACACTGCTCCAGTTTTAAGGCTGTTGTAACATGCCAGAAAGACAGAGAAATGTTTCATTTCAGGGGACAAGTTGATTGTCCTACAGGACCATATACATGTATTATATCTCGCCACAAGAAAATTAAAGTAGTTTCTGTTTATTCTTTGATGTGTTTGGCCTTAGGCCTAAAACTATATAAAAAAGAAAGGTTGTATGTTCTCAATGCAAGATTTTGGCTTACAAGAAGTTCCTTAAAGTTTTGCCAGAAGGTAGAGACAATTCTACAGGACCAAAAAAGATGAGTTAGGCTTTCCTTCTCAGTTTTGCAGAAACTACAGAGATCGTCATCTTTTATTCCTACTTTTTTTAAGAAAATCATTAGTCGCCAGTCGTCTATGCAGCAATTTGAATTAAAATACAATTAGTTTTGTAGATTTTGTACACTGGAAAGATAGCTGGTACGCCGCATTCCAGTCTATTGGTTCATGGGCTTCAAAGGCGCAATCCGTAGCCCATTTTTCTTGCTATTGGTTGGACACCTTTGTTTAAGACCAATTAAGTTTTTATTGGACTGTCTGCTTGATTTACTTGCTTTCATAAATTTTGAATAAAAGCTTTGTAATTCGTATTGTATATTTGTATTATAGCCAGGCAATATGGTGAAATGATTGTGCGATTTTTGTTAAAAGCACTAAATTTGGCACAGTGATAGTATGCGACGAGCTGATTAATTTCAGATATAGGCCCATTCGCAATTCTAACAGGGGGGACATCTTTTGGACCCAGGGGGTGGGGGTGGGGGACATTTGGGCTTTATGCCAAAATTTACTGCATCCTTTGAGTAAGAAGCACCAAATTTGGCACAGTGATAGTATTTGATGAGCTGATCAATTTCAGATAAAGGCCCATCCCCAATTCTGTCAGGGGGGGACATCTTTTGGACCCAGTGGGTGGGGGTGGGCAACATTTGGGCTTCATGGCAAATTAACTGCATCCTTTGAGTAAGAAGCACCAAATTTGGCACAGTGATAGAATTTGATAAGCTGATCAATTTCAGATATAGTCTAGTCCCAACCGGAATTCTGACAGGGGGGCACCTTTTGGACCCAGGGGGTGGGGGTGGGTAGCATTGGAGCTTTATGAGCTTTCATTTTCAGTACGAAGTACCAAATTTCGCACAGTGATAGCATTCAATAAGCTGATCGATTTCAGCTGAGGGCTCATTCGACATTTTTCCAGAGGGAGACACTTTTTGACACAGGGAGAGGTAGTTGGTAGCATTTGCACTTTATGGTGGAATTACTGAACCCTTTTGGTTAATAAAATGACACTACTATAGTCAGTATGATGAGTTGATCAGATCTGAGTTTACTATATCCAGAATTCTTGGACCAAGGGGGAGGTGGTGGTTTTCGGTTTGAGTTTTTACACTGTTGGGCCATTTGAGTTCGCACCATTTTTGCCACGATTATAGAATTAGATGAGATGATCATTATACCTATGGGCCAATCCAAAATGCTTTTCCGGGGTATTTTTTGGCCTAAGGGAGATCAGTGGTATCATTTTGAGCTTTATGGTGAAATTGATGCGCCCTTTGAGTTGAAATATTTGACACAACTATAGTATTTGTTGAGCTTGATTGTTCAATTTCAGCAATGGGCATTTCTGGTATGCTTTCAGGGTTACGTTTGTTTTGGTCTGGAAAAGGATTTAAGAGGCTGTCTTTCTGAAACCACCCACTCAAATTCGGGTCAAAAAAATAATTTTGCCTTAAACTCTGGCAGCTGAAAGACTTTACCGAGGCTAGAAATAAAACAGATTAAGTTTGATTGAAAATGATTTTCTGGCCGCGTTAGGCGCCGATAAATATTTTGCTCTTTCGGGCCCGCCGCAACATCTGGAAAATTAGAAAAATAGGAATTTTTTGGCCACTGTCAAATATTTCGTTCGCATCGAACAATGACATTTTTTAATATTAATACATGTATGTTTATAAACATTTCTAGTTTTCTAAAAAAAAGTAGTAAGTAGTAGTCTCTGGAAATGCGAAATCAAGGATATAATGACCATTTCTTATCGGCATCAAACAAAGGTTGAAAATGACCTTGATTTTGAAGCGAATATTTCAATTTCGGGACCTAGCGGATAACTGCCGAAAAGCTAAGTGTAGTCCTTTATCAGCTAAAATATGCAAAATCCCATGCAAGTTTTCAGTATTTGAAAAAATATGACCGTTTGTATCAGCACATGTTCGAGTAGTAACGACGATATTAGCGGAAATGTGGTTATGCCATGTGAGTTCTTACTTACTTATTCGTGTTCCACCTGATGCTGTGTAGGTAGTGCCTTTGCGCATCTTCCGAAAGCTGAGGTTTACAGCTGGTACATTGTAATTCAGGGAAGATAAACACTGAAATTGCAGTCAGGAATATTCATAACTCAAATATTTGTCTGTCACTGACTATTATCAAACGTTTTAAACAACGTTTGTTTGAAACTTATAAAGACGTTTCGGCCGAGAATCTTCGGCCTTCCTCGGTTTTGAAAAAAGCCAATGGCTTACAACGGTTACATTATGCACGTGCGAGAGTGTCTCACAGAACACGCTTGACATGGCGAAAGCGCGCGATCGCTGCGCAAGACTTTAAATGTCACACTAGCGACTTGTAAATGTCGGGAATGTCAATATGTTCATTTCCCGCGTTCTGGTCCCTTAGAGAATGCCATGCCTCAAGGAAGAGCCTCTTGTGATAGTCCATCATCCTAGCCACGATGGTTGCCTGGTCGAAATCCATGTTGTGGTTGAATTTGTTCACGTGTTGGGCCACTTTTGAGTTGCTGTCACAAACATGAATGCCCTTTTGTGTTTTTTTATCCTAGTTTGCAGGGCCCTGTCCGTTTGTCCGTAATAAACAAAATCGCAATCACTGCAAGCAATTTTGTAAACAACGCCTCTGGTCTGTTTACAAAATTGCTTGCAGTGAGGGATCAGAATCAGGGTAGGAATTCCCTGAAGGGTTGAACCTGATGTGAGACTACAAAGCAAGTAGGTGAAATTTTTCGAAAGCAGTCTAACAAGATGGTGAGAGCTGATGAAGGAAACAGTGAATATGGGTGTCGTTGTGTTAGCTTGTGTTTTACATTCCTCCATTTTATTTTGTGAAGAAACGTTGAATACCCGTTGAAGAAACGTTAAATACCCCTTGTACATTGCTGAAATTGTCAAGTTCTTTGATTCCTATTTGATTCTTTTAGCCTTTCGTGCCCAATCATTTCACCAATTTGCTCAAAAATATTCATCCTTCTTCAGAGATCAAGCAGTTCACCCTAGCTGGAAAAATACCGGATTGGCTCATGAGCTAGGCTAATCTTATCAATGTGATGCTCGTAACCAAACATTAATTGCACAATCAATTTACCATTAGTTGACAACATACCTACCCCTGTTTCAGGGTGGCAAAGGGTTTTCGCGTGACGCGCGATGGCCCCGAAATTAGCAGCGTGATGCGTGATGGAGCCAAAATAAGCCCTGTGATGCGGGACTGGACATCACAACGTGATGCGTGATTTACTATTTTACAAGAGCGTGACACGTGATTTACTTGTAGATTTTCTGTGATAAGTGAACTTTCTTTAACCTAGACGAATACCCGGCATTGAAAGCTCTTCAAAGTAAAGTACATTCATATGAAGGTCGATAAAGAGGCCGGTTTCAATGTTTTCTGTCATTTGACAACATAAGGTTAAGTAAATAAATTTGGGGGAAAAATTAAAGCAGAACTTCTGGAATTAACTTTTATTCTAAATAACCTTGCTAGTATTCAAAGTTTGTAAAATGTCACCAAAATTTGGCATTGAGATTATTAGAAATTTGTGTTCAGAATGAAGGAAACGGCACTTCTGAGAGCGTAAAATACAAAATTGTTCCGGGAGAGCATGCCACAGACACCCCCTAGCAACGAGCGCCGCTGTCTTTTGATTTTCTGGAAACTCTCAAAGCAGAAAACCTGGCTATACACCCCTGATGGGGCTGTTGCTTTGACTGTTGACGGTTAAGTTTTAGGAGTTTTGACGGTTGATCGGTTTCTGTGAGTTGAAGTTAAACCCTGAAAGAAACCCAAATAGATCCAAAGATGAAATCAATCAGCCCGTTAATAACTATAATTCTGCCAAATTTGGTGCTTTAACCCAAATGGTTTAGTTATTTCACCATAAAGCTTAAATGTTGCCCACCTCATCCTCTAGGTTAAAAAGGTGCCCCCTGTCAGAATTTCATAGAGGCCTATAACTGAAATCGATCAGCTCATCAAAAGCTATCACTGTGCCAAATTTCGTGCTTTTAACACAAAGGATGCAGTAAATTTTGCCATAAAGCCCAAATGTTGCCACCCGGTACCCCCACCCCCTGGATCCAAAAAGGTGCCCCCCCTGACAGAATTGCGGATTTGCCTATATCTGAAATTGATCAGCTCATCAAATACCATCACTGTGCCAAATTTGGTGCTTCTTACTCAAAGGATGCAGTAAATTTTGCCATAAAGTTAAATGCCACCCACCCCAACCCCCCTGGGTCCAAAAGATGCCCCCTTGACTGAATTCTGGATGGGCCTATATCTGAAATTGATCAGCTCATCGAATACTATCACTGTGCCAAATTTGGTGCTTTTAACAAAAATTCACCCAAATTTATGCACCATATTGCCGGACTATTATTGTGTAGGGGTGCTTTGATTTTTTTAAAAGCAGATAACAGCCCGTAAAAAGCAAGATAATTTGTTTCAGTGATACCATACCGATCTTTGAATTCAGAAAAAATAGGAAAGTATTTGAATCTTTCCTCAAATGCGAAACCCTTTAAATCCCTTTTTGCTGCCATATTTACGACTGAATTTATTCAGGAGTTTAGTAGCTAACCCAATGGTTGGTCAGTTGGTCCATCATCTGTAAACTTCTCATTGCAACTCCACTGACCGACAGATATACTAGAAGAAAGAGTGTAGCAAGGCGGCTGTATAAAGGCGGCCTTTTTAAATTTAAAGGGGTTTACAAGAAAAACAACAATGGGCGTCAAAAGTCCTTGAGACAGTTGAATGAAATTGATACTAATTTAAAATTCCCGTTTTTTCACCTTTAATCTGCTGCCGCTTCAGAACGACTCCCCCTCCCCCCTTGTCAATGTTGTACTCAAACGAGGCAAGTCTTGCAGATAGCAAATACAACATTGTTTCGGGGGGAGGGGGTTATATTGAAGGGGTGAGGGGTAAAATTTGTCCAAGGTACTCAAAAAGTGCCGACTGTCTCAACACTTTTGGCGCTCATTGTCTGAAGGTGAATTTTCGGTATATCTTGTAAATAAGAAACTACACAACATGGACACAAACATATATTTTTCTTTAGAATCAGGTGATCACATTGGTACTGCGCTGCATTACGTAAGATTAATTAGCGCGTAAATATCGTGATTATTGTAATTTTGCGATGACGTCACAAATCGGCTAGGCCTGCGCATAAACAAGGCCAAATGGTTTTTAAGGCTAGAATTTATGTTGAAACACGTGCGTATGTCTGCTTTGCAAAGAAATAAATAGGATTAGGTGCCAAATAAATTATGCAACAACCATAAATATCTCGGATTTTTTGTATCGCATTTTAAAGCTGCTTACTATCACTGTGCCAAATTTGGTGCTTCTTACTCAAAGGATGCAGTAAATTTTGCCATAAAGTTAAATGCCACCCACCCCAACCCCCCTGGGTCCAAAAGATGCCCCCTTGACTGAATTCTGGATGGGCCTGTATCTGAAATTGATCAGCTCATCGAATACTATCACTGTGCCAAATTTGGTGCTTTTAACAAAAATTCACCCAAATTTATGCACCATATTGCCGGACTATTATTGTGTAGGGGTGCTTTGATTTTTTTAAAAGCAGATAACAGCCCGTAAAAAGCAAGATAATTTGTTTCAGTGATACCATACCGATCTTTGAATTCAGAAAAAATAGGAAAGTATTTGAATCTTTCCTCAAATGCGAAACCCTTTAAATCCATTTTTGCTGCCATATTTACGACTGAATTTATTCAGGAGTTTAGTAGCTAACCCAATGGTTGGTCAGTTGGTCCATCATCTGTAAACTTCTCATTGCAACTCCACTGACCGACAGATATACTAGAAGAAAGAGTGTAGCAAGGCGGCTGTATAAAGGCGGCCTTTTTAAATTTAAAGGGGTTTACAAGAAAAACAACAATGGGCGTCAAAAGTCCTTGAGACAGTTGAATGAAATTGATACTAATTTAAAATTCCCGTTTTTTCACCTTTAATCTGCTGCCGCTTCTGAACGACTCCCCCTCCCCCCTTGTCAATGTTGTACTCAAACGAGGCAAGTCTTGCAGATAGCAAATACAACATTGTTTCGGGGGGAGGGGGTTATATTGAAGGGGTGAGGGGTAAAATTTGTCCAAGGTACTCAAAAAGTGCCGACTGTCTCAACACTTTTGGCGCTCATTGTCTGAAGGTGAATTTTCGGTATATCTTGTAAATAAGAAACTACACAACATGGACACAAACATATATTTTTCTTTAGAATCAGGTGATCACATTGGTACTGCGCTGCATTACGTAAGATTAATTAGCGCGTAAATATCGTGATTATTGTAATTTTGCGATGACGTCACAAATCGGCTAGGCCTGCGCATAAACAAGGCCAAATGGTTTTTAAGGCTAGAATTTATGTTGAAACACGTGCGTATGTCTGCTTTGCAAAGAAATTAATAGGATTAGGTGCCAAATAAATTATGCAACAACCATAAATATCTCGGATTTTTTGTATCGCATTTTAAAGCTGCTTAGAGCAAAAGAAAAAATCGAGCGTGCGTGACGAGGAAAGCTATCGGACGCCACCAAAAACTGTGTTCCCGGGAAAAGCGGTCTATTCTTAGAAAAATCCCAGGGTTAAGGAATGGGATGGGACGATTTACTGTCTAGAAACTAATGCGGTAAGCAGGCGCCAGCGCAAGGCACGTTTCGTTCAGAACAGGACAATGTTTTGGCGTAGCAAATGGTATAAGTTCCTCGAAGCACGGCAAAAGGGACTATTTACAGATCGGAATGTGAAAAAGATTCTACAAATTGCACGAAAGATCAAACTTCAATGCGATGACAGCTTGTGGACAGGACGCATTGCGTATCTCTTAGCTAAAGAAGAAGTATTTTTAACATGGTAAACCGAATTCCATGACGATGCACTAAAGAAGAACATATAACTTTCATAACCTTTGATCTGTTTTGAGGACGCATCTCCGATACCGTGAAGTCTCTAGATAAAGGCGTAATTTCCAGAATAATTGCAAGTATGAACAAGACAATGGATTAAATAATTGTAAACAATGGACAGTGTACAAATATCGAATATATATTACTTTCCACCGATCATTTTCGCGCATTTAAGAACCTACGATCGCCTTGTGTGACGGTGTCACGCAACTACGTAAAACGTCACATGCCCGTGACTCTGGCGGCTTTTCACGTTATTATTGACGATATTATTCATTTAATCCCGTAAAAATGCATGCAATTGAATGGAATCGCAACTGTCCGTGATTGTTCAACAAACAGCTTGTCAATAGCATGTGAAAAACGGCCTCTTTTCTCGAAATGAACGGGTAACCACGAGTAACCACGGGTAACCAAAATAGTTGAGAAACAAGATACTATTATTCCTTTTAATTTGTTTGGTTACCCGTGGTTACCCGTGGTAACCCGTTATGTTATATATCAGAAAAATGCGTCTTAGTCCACGAAACATTGTATTTCCATGGATTCTTAGTTTGCACTTATAATTATTGCAAAAAGCTAGATTTCCCTTTCAGACAATGGGCGTCAAAAGTCCTTGAGACAGTTGAATGAAATTGATACTAATTTAAAATTCCCGTTTTTTCACCTTTAATCTGCTGCCGCTTCTGAACGACTCCCCCTCCCCCCTTGTCAATGTTGTACTCAAACGAGGCAAGTCTTGCAGATAGCAAATACAACATTGTTTCGGGGGGAGGGGGTTATATTGAAGGGGTAAGGGGTAAAATTTGTCCAAGGTACTCAAAAAGTGCCGACTGTCTCAACACTTTTGGCGCTCATTGAAGAAGCAAAGAAACAAAATATGACTGATATGTGGAAAGTATTTGACCGCCGAAAAAGTGGAAATTGAGAGCCACAAAAGCGATGTAACGATTGATCTCTTTCGTATATATCTGTCGAGCTAGCGTCATACATGTAAGCTTACATGTAGGAGCATTCGAAAACTACGGTAAATCGGGTTTCACATAAGCTTCGGCTTAGCGTTGGCTAAAATCAAGTTCGTGGCTGCTTGTTCGCAAGAATAGGAAAATCTTTTCAGATGAAACAGCACAATTGCATTTGTACCTGAATCAGTCTATATGTAAAGTGAAATGGCAACTTGGATAAAGTGAAAGTAAATGAAGAAGCGTTCTCAAGTTGAATTCTCGGAAAAAAGATTTTCCGAGTACCCCCAACGGGAGTCGAACCCATGACCTTCCAGATTTACCGGTTGGACGCTCTAACCACTGAGCTATGGGAGACTCGTGGTGAGCGAGGTCATATACTAGGTTCTTATGAGTGACACATGTCCTGCTAACTGCAAGGCTCGACATATTGAGAGCTCTTTAATTTGTAGAAGATTGGTCTGTTATCGATTCTTATAAGGGAGTTGTGCCAAAGGCTCTGAGAGCGAAAATGGTCCGTATTATTCTCGTAAATGATTTCAGACCAGATATTTAAAACATTAAAAGACTTTCTAGATAACAGACTCTTGATATTTCATAATTTGTTTTTTACATTTTTTTCAGGAGTATAATAAGATATACTAGCCTCCTATATATGCAGACGTTCTTTGGGCCCACGAACGTCTGCTCAACCGAGCTGCCACTTCCGTTTGCCGGTGGTTAGCCAATCATGGCTCGTCTTCCAATGTCTGGAAAGTGGGACTTTGACCATAACGCTCCAAAAGCTGAAAATCACGCTCAAGTGACAAAACGCTCAATCAAAATAGTGCAGGAAACATAAGCTTTACGCGTTATACAGCACAGAAATCTCTCTTAAACAAACCTGTAGCTTTCTCGAAATAAAGCTTGCGTCAGGTGAAGTCGGACCGACCAAAATAAATGTCACAGATATTCATCCGTGATAAGATGTAACGCATCTGACGCCGTCACAGATATTTAAATGCAGGTAATCAATAGCTCACGCAAAGTTTCAGACCTTGCTCTTCCAGAACGACAAATTTTGAGTGCTTCAAACATGTCTTTTAAACAGAAATCAGCCAAAACAAACTGCTCAGGCAAAACACAAAGCAAATTACAGATTGCCAAAATTTACAAACAGGAAACAAGCAGACCCGAGGCCACAGACTTGCGGCTCTATTTAACTTCAAACGCCTGCTAGAAATACAGCATATAGTGCCTTTCAAAAACAAGTAATTAGTATAAGTGGGAAAACTATAGAGAACGGCAAATGTACAAATGTCGCGAAAGTTTATAGTTGTGTAAGCTTTCGACGTGAATCGTGAGCCACGTCTGTCAAGTTCCATAGACGGATGCTGATTGGTTTCTTCAAAACAAAGGCAAACTGCCGGCGAACGGAAGTGGCAGCTCGGTTGAGCAGACGTTTGTGGGGGAGAAACGCGTGACAAGCTCAAAGAACGTCTGCGTAGGAGGCTAAAGATATACATAGTTCTTTTCACGCTAAAATATCTTCCAAATTTTTCATTTTAATCTGCTATAATACTCGAACATCTTCGGATTATTATTTGAATTCTTCGGAAGGCCTTAGGTAAGCTTAAAAGCTCTTTCATAAAACTAGTTTCATTTTATAAAGCCTGTAGTTTTCGTTGTGCTTCAGGCAAATTATCTTCGGAACCATTTGAGCACAGGCAGACCACCCTATGTGTTCGTGGTTAATTATTGTTGTTAACATGAGACGAACAAAAGAAATTTTGAAATCTATAAGGGCTACTGAAATAAAGCTCTGGAAATTACGTATCTAAACTACATTTCGCTCTAAATATCTCAATAAAGTTTTATGAAACGTTTATCAGTAAGATAGAAAGAGGAGACAAGGCTTGCAAGTCGGCGGCCGCCAGCAGCAACCTCTTCCACTTCAAACCGGAATTAACACCAAACTACTGAAAATCTCACCTATCTGACGACGGCTATCGATTGGTGAGTTGTTGCTCTATCTCTTCGCCGAATTTGAACTTCATCCCTCCAACAGTTTCCGAGAAAATCCACGCTGAAATCATGCATACGGCTTCCTGACTATGATCGGTGCTCAACTCAGCGACCAGAGAAATCCAGAACATGCCTGCCATTTCAAATTCACCAATCAGGGGTTGAACCGCGGTGGGCTGCCGCGGGATGCCAAGCGCTAAACAACAATAATTAACCACGAACACATAGGGTGGTCTGCCTGTGGTTTGAGTTATCCGATAAATCCAGTGAAGTGACATTATATTACTTGATTGTTGATGATATGGATTTTATTCACGTCTTTGCTACACTTAATAATAGTGTTTATTACATTTACAGTTAGTCGTTATTACATTTAGCAAGTGAGCAGGCTGTACTGTAATGGATTAACTCAGTAATCAACTAATTGACTGTGTGTGTTAATGTAGATATTGGATGCATGTGCTGCTCCTGGCTCCAAAACTGTTCAACTTATTGAACTTCTTCATGACGAGGAATCATCACAAGTACCTGGTAACTAGACGGATTGTGTTAATACAGTACACTGATAAGCTCATTATAATGACTTATAATTATTAGCAAAAAAAATGCTGCAATCAAAACCCTTTTTGGTGAAAAATATTTGTTTGAGATTTTGCCATCTTTGTCTGAATGGAAATCTTTTGTAAAGACCTCGCCTGTAATGCGGATGCTGCAGTATATTCCTTGTAGGAAGCACAGTGGGTTAGGTGAAGACTTCGGTGGCTTTGAGAAACAGGGGCCGTCATCATTTTTCTATCCTGCTGTTTATTTCTGTCTTTGCATTTATATGTTAATTACTCCATCTTTTTTTTTCTAGATGGCCTTGTCGTAGCAAATGAACTTCAGAACAAGAGATGTTATATGCTCGTTCATCAAAGTAAAAGGCTTCACAGTCCTTGTTGTTTAATTACAAACCATGATGCAGCACTCTTCCCTACCTTGTTTGTAAAAGGAGTAAGTTGATTTTTTTAGTGATTACTCCATAATAACTAGAAATAGTTGACACTACGGCTGCCCTCTCTGTTAATTAATTTTTCTTTTCTGCACATCTGTTACTACAGTCAATTCTTTCGCTTGATGTCTTGGCTCTTCTATCTACTAAATTGTTTGGAAATCAATTTTCAATTTGGGATATTTATTAAAAAAATACTCCCTGGCGACTCATGTTTTCTATTGGCTTCTGGCCTTCTCTTCTTCAAGATGGAACAAGGACATACAATTTCCAGTGCCACTACTCCAACCAAGGCCACCCCGACAATTTTTTTGCAAATTGACCTGAATAGCGTTCGAGCGGTGAAAGAATAGAATAGTCACAAATTGCAATTCGAATTTCTACAGTTTCAACGGTTGGAACGTTTTGATCGAGCTAAAAATGCAGCTTTGTAGAAACAGAGCCGGAAAACTTTTAAAGTTCTCTCGTTATTATCCTAAACCTAAGAAGTTCTTGACATAAGCCAGAATGGAATGTCACAGCCAGGAATTGTTAGCGAGCTCAAGACAAGCCAGTCTGCTTTGTACAGAATGCGTTAGCCGATTACCATGCATCGCACCGGCTTCTCTCTGCCACATCTTACAATTTGCATGGTTGATCGATCCTGAAAAAGTTTGGACAGTAATACATAACAGTCGGTAACTCTGTGATTTTTTTATGTTTCACACCGGTGTGTGCATGAATGAAACATTGTTGAATGTGACTGTTGATGAATAAATATTTACACAACCACCGGCAGCCATATATTTGTCTCATAGTCCCACTATAATATTTATAGCCATTTTCTTTCGAAAATATCACTCAAAGCAAAAACAGCAGACACTCTTTTATGATAAAAAAACCTTTACTGCAAAACTGGAGAAATTTGCTAAAATTCATTTTGACATGTTTCAGGCCATTTCACACTTGAATGATTTTACAGCCGTTGAGGAATTCGAAAGTGCTCTTCAAAAAGCAAACAAAAGAAACTCATTATAACTCAGTACATACATACAAATCTGAGAAATATCTGTCATGAAAGGCTGTTTCACACGGCAAAATCAAGAAAAATCTTGTTGCTCTCTTTGTCTTCGATCACGGTGTTGCAATTTGTTCTTGCAATTTTTTAGAAATAATTCAACCTTTCGTGATTTGCATGTGACATCCTTCGTGTTTGTTTCCTGTTTGAATCACATGTGCGAAAATGGCGGGTCGAAATTTGGAAGTTTTAGTTGGTTGTCGCCAATTTCGCATGGATTAAACCTCGAAAGGCTTGATCCAGTATTCATTCGTTGCCCCAGTATTCATTCGCTGAAATATATCAAGCAAAATGATCTGGAGATCATACTTACCGTAACTCGCCAGACAAGTTGTTCCTTGCAGAGAGATAGAGGAGATAAAGAAGCCGTCTCTAGCACTCTCTACAGCCCAAGTAACGTTTTTCATCTCCATACACTGGGTCTTTGCAAGTGGTTAACCCTATTAACTCTGCTGATGTCGTCGGCAGCCCGGCCTCATGCTCAAACGTTTTGTTGATGGCCCTGGTAGTGCAACCCAAAATAAGCACAGCGCGGTAAACGATAGCACCGAGCGGTCCAGCGAGCTAACGGAAAACCTCCGACCGAGCTTGAAATAGTTCGTAACCAGTATGAACAAGCATCTTGCAGGGCTAACGAATGGAGAGGAAGTTCTTGAAAACATTCTGTTGTGGTGGCCTTGGTTGGAGTAGTGGCACTGTAAAATGAACTGCCAACTGAATAAGCAAAACAACACGAAATTATGCATTTTCCCCCACAGAATATATGACAATAGGCCACAAAGGAAAGAATTTCTTGCAATAGAAAAAATTTCTCACCTCTGTCAATACAAATGCCTGCCGCAAATCGTAAATAATTATCTCAAGATCTCTTTGAATTCCTTTTTCTTAATGCCGCATGTCATTTTGCAAATTTTGTCCAGAGGTGGACTGATCAACACTTCTCTTTGTTCAAGTAGTTTGTGCCTGGCAAATCGCAGAGTCTTGCTTATCGTAATTCACAGACAAAGTGTTCAGTTGATATTGAAAATAAAGTTGTGACTAACACATGGAACTGTAGAGGTGTACAGTTTAGGTATCCATGGCAACAACTTTAAACTTATCGAAACAGTAGTCGAGAGTTCATGAAAGAAAGTGTTTACAAATAAAACTGTACAATTGCTGTACAGTTATATAATCTACAAAATCTTTTTGCTATGCACAGTACATGGCACAGTTAGAAACAAAGCTTTTTACACTTAATATTCATATGCAAGGGGTGTTGAATGGTAAATGCGAGACTTTGCGAAACGGTGAGACTGGTATCTTTTCTGCGAGCCCGAGACCTTTTTAGCCTTGCAAAAGAAATCGAGACTCAGAGAAGGCGTCAAAGAAAAATTCGAGACAATGAGGCCTCTGAAATTTGGCTAAAATTTTGCGAGACCCGCATTTTTTAAAGGACCATTCACCACCCCTTATGTAAGAGCTTTGTGTGATTTGTTTGTTTTCATTAGGAAGATGATAAGAAGATGCCATTAATTTTTGACAGAATCCTTTGTGATGTCCCATGTAGGTTAGTTGTTATTAATATAAACACTTCGTGAATTTATTATTCTTGGTTTTCTTAATTTAATTTTATTTGGTACACAGTAGTTGTGCCCTGACCACAAAGCTTCAACACATGCAAATTATGCAAATTTACTAAATGTTTTGAAACTAATCATTTACAGTTATAACATGGAATTGCTTTGTTTTATAGTGGAGATGGAACTCTAAGAAAGAATCCTGTGATCTGGAGGAAGTGGACTCCTCAGCTTGGCTTAAGTTTATTCAGGTTGTGTGTTTCTCACAATTTATGCACAGTACAGTCAGGGTGCTATCAGCTCATTGCATGTGTGCACTCATGCAACCTAGCTAATGCAGCACTTGATGACTGAATGGACAGCGTGACCCCCCAGGAATAAAAAAGTACTTCATGCATTTTGAGGAGGGAGTCAAAAACTGATAGGACAGACATTTCTTATAACAACAAGTACTCTTTTGCCTGTTATAGTGTTGATAGTCCCTTGACAATTTGTTTGGAAATGGACAATCTTCAAAGAGGTTGTTAGCCAGCTTAGTCCAGCAATATGGTGCATAAATTTGGGTGAATTGTGCGATTTTTGTTAAAAGCACCAAAATTGGCACAGTGATAGTATTCGATGAGCTGATCAATTTCAGATATAGGCCCATCCGGAATTCTTCAGGGGGGACATCTTTTGGACCCAGGGGGTGGGGGTGGGGGTGGGTAGCATTTTAGCTTTGTGGCAAAATTTACTGCATCCTGTGAGTTAGAAGCACCAAATTTGGCACAGTGATAGTATTTGATGAGCAGGGGATTCTGTCAGGGGGGACAGCTTTTGGATCCAGGGGGTGGGGGTTGGCAACATTTGGGCTTAATGTCAAAATTTACTGCATCAGGAGCCCATGACTGCATCTTTTGAGTCTAAAGCATCAAATTTGGCACAGTGATATAATTTGATGAGCTGATCGATTTCAGATATAGTCCTATCCGGAATTCTGACAGGGGGCCACCTTTTGAACCCAGGGGGTGGGAGTGGGCAACATTTGAGCTTTATCGCCAAAAAACTAAACCATTTGGATTAAAAGCACCAAATTTGGCAGAATTATAGTAATTAACGGGCTGATTGATTTTAATCTATGGATCTATTTGGGTTTCTTTCAAGGTTGCTTTTTTTTACCCAAGGGGATGGGGTGGTCTCGCTTTGAGCTTTGTGGTCAAAGCACCATTTTGGCACGTTCATAGCAATTAATAAATGTGATAACCAATTTCAGTATCAATGGGTCCATCTGAAATGGTTTAGGGAGAACACATGAGCCTTTCCGGTATTTTTCCAGGGTGAACTATTTGATCCCTGAAGAAGGTTGAGCATTTTTGAGCAAATTGGTGAAATGATTGTGCAAGTTAGGATAAAAGAAACAAATTAAGTTTGATAATAGGAATCAAAGAGCTTGACAATTTTAACAATGTTCAAGGGATGGGGTGGGTATTCAACGTTTCGTCAAAAAATGAAATGGGGGAATGTCAGACACAAGCTAACATAACGACATCAATATTAACTGTTTCCACCATCAGCTCTCACCATCTTGTTAGACTGCCTTCAAAAAATCTCACCCCACTTGCTTTTTAGTCTCACATCAGGTTCAACCCTTCGGGAAATTCCTACCCTGTGCCTGCTTGGGTCTTTATGTCTAGATTAGCCATCCTGAAGTTAAATGCCCGATAGGACATGATAACTTCCATCTTTATTCGTCAAAGGTGAACCCGAGTAAAGTCTAGCAATACAAAATTGTTTTTGATCCCAGTTGAGGAGACCCTCTCCATCCAAACAAAAGGGAGACTCACATGGGCTACGCAAGGTTATCATATGTTATTGAATGAAACCTTGGAGAGTTCTTCCTTCTGCACAAACAGAACTGCCGAGAAGCAAAACAAGCGCAGCGTGCTCAGACAGTTTCGTACATAATTCCGGACCCATAGCTTGATAATGGTAACTTCCTTGAAAATCTAGACTAGTGCATGTTCATTTCACCATTTTGTGAAAGGTACTTAAATCTTTTCTTGGACCAAAACAAACGTAACCCTGAAAGCATACCAGAAAGGCCCATCGCTAAAATTGAACAATAAAGCTAAACAGATACTATAATTATGTCAAATATGTTAACTCAAAGGGCGCAACAATTCCACCATAAAGCTCAAAAGGATACCACCGTTTCCCCTAGGCCCAAAAAGTACCCCGTAAAAGCATTTTGGATTGGCCCATAGGTATAATGATCATCTCATTAAATTCTATAATCGTGCCAAAAATGCAGCAAACTGAAATGACCTGACAGAGTGAAAACTCACAAACAGAAACCACCATCTCCCCCTGGGTGCAAAAAGGACAACTCTGAAAGAACTCATATCTGAAATTGATCAGCTCATCATAAAACCAGTTTAAATCATCGATTGCAATAAGAATTTATTTAGATAAAGCAATAAACGAAACAAAACAAACACAATGAGACAGATAAATGTCCGTTACCTTTGTATGATTGTGGATGACTTCTAAGCGAATGTGCGAATCCTCTAAAAATGAGTAGCTCCGGTGAAAAGAGAACTAAATAATGTTTGCTCAATCGATCTGACTGAGTTTCTCATCGATCGCCAAAACTGCTGTGTTTACGATCATTTCTAATGCCTTGAGAACCATCTCTTGAAAATATTTTCGGTCCAAAAGTTTTGGTAGTTAATTTGAAAAATTCCCAATGTTTAAAATATCCAGGACTTGGACTGGTTTCTTTCAAGTCAAAGAAATTTCCATTCAGCAAAAGCGGCCATGTTTACTTCCCTGGATGTCAAAGGTGGCGTGGCTAAGTAACCAAGCCTTCAAAGCTATAATCACCTCGCGCGGGGTGATTATAGCCTCATAAGCTGAGCTTCTCGACCAATCAGAATGCTTCAATTCTTATAATCTACTCTGAAATTATACTAATTAACAATTATTCGCCGAAGGCGAAGTGATTATTCAACAATAATCACTGAGCCTAAGGCGAATAATTGTTTTAGTATAATTTTTAGAGGTGATCATCAAGAACTTAAAAAAATAACAATAGCAAACAAGAAAACAGCAAACACAAGTGTTCACTTGTATACGGTGTAAACCAGTTTAATTCATCGTTTACAATCAGAATTTATTTAGTTAAAGCAATAAAACGAAACAAAACAAACACTATGAGAAAGATAGATGTCCGGTACCTTTGTATGATTCTTGATGACTTCTAAGCGAATGTGGGAATTCTCTCGAAAATGAGTAGCTCCGGTGAGAAGAGAACTAAATAATGTTTGCTCAATCGATCTGACTGAGTTTCTCATCAATCGCCAAAACTGCCGTGTTTACGATCATTTCTAATGCCTTGAGAATCATCTCTTGAAAATATTTTCGGTCCAAAAGCTTTGGTAGTTAATTTGAAAAATTCCCAGTGTTTAAAATATCCAGGACTTGGACTGGTTTCTTTCAAATCAAAGAAATTTTCATTCAGCAAAAGCAGCCATGTTTACTTGCCTGGATGTCAAAGGTGGCGTGGCTAAGTAACCAAGCCTTCAAAGCTATAATCACCTCGCGCGGGGTGAATATAGCCTCATAAGCCGAGCTTCTCGACCAATCAGAATGCTTCAATTCTTATAATCACCTCTGAAATTATACTAATTAACAATTATTCGCCGAAGGCGAAGTGATTATTCAACAATAATTATCACTGAGCCTGAGGCAAATAATTGTTCTAGTATAATTTTTAGAGGTGATCATCAAGAACTTAAAAAAATAACGATAGCAAACAGGAAAACAGCAAACACAAGTGTTCGCTTGCATACGGTGATTATAGCCTCATAAGCCGAGCTTCTTGACCAATCAGAATGCTTCAATTCTTATAATCACCTCTGAAATTATACTAAAATATAATAGTGCCAAATTTGTTTTTTTTTTAACCAAAAGGGTTCAGTAATTCTACCATAAAGTGCAAATGCTTCCAACCACCTCTCCCTGGGTCAAAAAGTGTCTCCCCTGGAAACATTTCGGATGAGCCCTCATCTGAAATTGATCAGCTTATCGAATGCTTTCACTGTGCCAAAGTTGGTGCTTCTTTACTCAAAGGATGCAGTGAATTTTGCCTTAAAGCTCAAATGCTATCCACCCCTACCCCCTGGGTCCAAAAGGTGTCCTCCCCTGACAGAATTCTGGATGGGCCTATATCTGAAATTGATCAGCTCATTGAATACTATCACAGTGCCAAATTTGGTGCTTTTAACAAAAATCGCACAATCATTTCACCATATTGCCGGACTAGCTCCAAAGTAGATAAAACTGATCAGTCTCACTGATGCTAATATCATTAACAAAGGAGACAGAGTTGTTTTGATTCAGAAACTCCTTGACAGTTGATGACTGCTGGAAACTCTCTGATGTGATATATATGTGTTGTTTGATCTTTACTTTAATCAGGGTCTTGACTACATAATCCAGAAACTCAAGATCCCAAGCTGGCTACTATCTCAGTGTCTTATTTTGTTATTAACTCCATAGGTTTAATGTTTCAAACTAAAAGTCATTATCTTTTTATTTTGTTTTTAGAATACAACTTCGTATTTTAGCACGTGCAGTAGAGATGCTGGCCACTGGAGGTCGTATAGTATATTCCACTTGTACTCTTAATCCAGTAGAGGATGAGGCAGTCATTTGTACTTTACTACAGAAAGCTGAAGGTACATGTGTATAGCACATAAAAAAGAACAGCACCTTGTTAATTCTGTTTTTTGCCAGTGGGAACATACGCTCCAGAGCTGTTCTCTACAATCTCAGACAAGCTGAGCTGAGACAAACACATTTCACAGATTTTTTGTGAATGTCTTGACTTGCAAGCTTGTTAAAAACATGTTATCCCCTTTCCCCCACTCAGTGTTATTTTATGGGGTTTGCCATTCACCAGGCTTTGTATCCATAACATTGACAACAATGAAATAGGGGAGGGGGATTGACAAAAATGAGCTGTAGTACCAAACGTTTTGTCCGAGATTGTACCAGAGACTGAGTGCCACAGGTGACTTTATTATATCTATGAGCAACTTGTAAAACTTTGCTGTCATGAAAGCTTTTAAGGAGGCTGACCGCTCGATGAAGTATTCTTAGCCCTAGGGTGATTGTTTTAAAAATGAAAATTATCTAGGAAGCCAATCTTCAATTTTTCCAAACTACACTATAATGATCACATATGACCAAAGTTTACTGGTTTCTTAGTAACAGTGGTTACCATAGCAAGGATTGTTGTTTTCTTTTGTTTTTAAACAAGCCTGATTTTCTCAAAATCTAGATTGACTCTTGGTATTCATTGACAGTCAATATCTTTCGACAAATTAAAGCAAAACTACCTCCCTTTTGATAAAAGGTCTTTGATGGTGATAAATGTTTTACAACATAAACGGACCTGAGGCTACGATTACAAAAATATATACCTGTAATTTTGAATAACTGCACTCAAATACCTTGAAACAAATCAAAGTGCCTATTTCATATTAAATGGGATATATCTGAAATGCTTTTACAGATATTTTTAGAAGTGGTCAGCAACAAAATTAATGGTTGTGCTTTATATTGAAGTCGAAATTTAGAGCAGGTAACTTTTGCCAGCATAGCAAAATAAAACAGAATTTTTGCTAAGTTTTGGCTGCCACTTTTCTTTTGTGGAAGAGGATTTTTTTATCTTGTTCCTTGTCTAAAGCCTATTTTAGGTGTAAACCCTGCCTACGGGTGACCCTATTCGGCGGAACGGCACGGCGGAATGGCGGAATATTCTAAAACGCAGAATGACGCTGAACAGGGCTTAACCCCGCTGAACAGGGCTTAACTTTGGCGATCAGACGAGAACAAGTGCTTTCCTTGTGGTATCAGTCCCGGACAAAGCAAAGAGTTACAAGAGTGATGCAAATAAAGAACTGAAATACCTGTTGATTTAACTGGGTTTGAACTGTTATAAGCTGATTTACGCGCTCTTTCTGATACCACATGAAAAGCAGCGGTTCTCATCCGATCGCCAAAGTAAAGCCCTGTTGGGCGGGGTTAATACTTGGATGGGTGACCATCTGGAAACCCCTTGTTGTGGATTTCCTTTTTTAATTTCTCAGTACGAACTCGGTAAATTTCAGGCCCTTTCGTTATCTTTCTTTCGGCTTCGTTAACGTACTTCGGCTTTATACGTTTCATTGTCTCGAACGGGACGAGAACTCTGTAAATTAACGAAATCATCACTCGATCACTCGAGTATCCTACCTTGAAATCCCGGCCCGAGATCGACGTCCTCGAAGGATTAAGAACTTCGTTTATGGGATATATTTACTGTTTACTGGTTTTCTACGGCTGGCAGCCGCTGTAAACAAGCTGGTTTTTCTGTCAGGGAAACAAATATCCACAAGTTAAAGTACCTGCATCATTCTTAGTGACATTCTTAACCTTAAATCGCTGTTTGAGAAAGTTAGCAGTTCTAATTGCCAACGAGTCAGGCCTTCTGGAAGACCAGAAGGCCTGACGAGGCGGCAGATCATAGAGCCGCGAGAAGATTCGTATGTGCGAAAAAAATCTCACAAACGCTCCAAAATGTCGAGTAATGTAAGTAATGTAATGTAAGGTAGATCGTGACGACACAATGACTGATGTTTTTAGCCAATCCGTTCAGCAGAATCTGTTCAGCACGTGCACACTTTGTTGTAGTTTGGCCAATCAGCGCGCTACTAATTTCTTCAGCACGTGCATGATTCATTGGCAACTAAAATTCCCAGACAAGATACGTCTCATAATTAAACAAAGAAGTTTCAAATCTGTCCGCTTCAAAAAGCCAAAATTCCCGAACTAGAGATTGAAATACGAAAGAAACTTGAATTTAACTTTGTTTAGAATTTAATTTCATTTAAGATAAAGGCAAGAAATGCATTTCAAAGCTTCAAGATTTCCAGAGCTTCGAAAATTTCGAAGTCATACAAATTTGCATGCGTAATTAAGTTAGGTCTGGCTAAGTAAACAACACGGATTTTATCGATCAGAAGAGAGTTTTATTTCGTTTCTTGAATTTATAAAATAAATTCCCTATACTATACTTTTTCCTGGATTGTCCGGCGTTTTTTTCTCGGGAAACAGGGCCTTTAATTTTTCTAAAAGCTGGTTGCCCGAACGCAATTTGCAATGTCTCAACAACAACAATTTAACGTGACATTTGAGACATCACGCATTGCGCATGATGAATTATTCTGGGAATAATAAAATAAACTTGTTCCATCTTTGGCCTCAAACTTGTCCGAACAGGCTTTTACCTTTTAAAACCTCAATTTTTTTTAATACTTATGTGCTGAATGGATTTAACTGCAGTGTGGAAAGTTTGAAATGCTTTTGTTTTGGCAAATCTTTGTAAAAGTTTGCTTTTTGTTCCGTAATTTATTTTCCGTGTTCAGTGGCTCATAGCCACTATGATTAAGACCTATAGGACTTTAAAACAGCGGAAACCACTCCAAAATAGCGGCATCGGACAACAATGGCTTGAAACTCTCAAATAGCATAAAGTTTACAAGATTTCTCACTCGATCTTCACTACTTTGGTTTTATTTTAGAACTTTTTCCTCATTTAGCCTTCATAAAATCGCATTTTATTCCATAAACATTCAAGCTTTTCAAAGAAAACGCATAATGTTTATTGATCGACCAAAATCATTAAGCGTCCCGTTGTACTCGTTGGCATTTCTACCGATAGGTATCACTAGTTTTACTTTTGTTTGTTTGTTTTTGTCGCTGTTGTTGCCTCTTTTCACAATTCCGCATTTTACAATATTCCGTCATTCCGCATTTTAGGATATTCCGTCATTCCTCGTTTTAGAATATTCCGCCGTGCCGTTCCATTTTTCCGCCATTCCGCCGAATAGGGTCACCCCTGCATACAGCTCAATCTGGGGATGATGAAATCAACTTGACTGGACTCTCGAATCAACTCGACTTGCCTTGACTCAACTCATCTCATCTCCACATGACTCTTAGCATTATCCACCCTTTGAACAACTGAGTACTTTACGATGTTTGTCCTGTATGTGAGCTGTATGACTGTGATTGGTAACTATTATTTTGTGGTTTAGGTGCAATAGAACTTGTTGATGTTTCTTCCCATCTTCCAAACTTGAAGAGATCCCCAGGCTTAAAGACTTGGAAGGTAACTTAACGTTAAGTACTGAGGGTTTAGCACTTGTGTACTTGTTGTGAACTGCAGTCATGGGCTCGAAATTTACACTTGCAAACTCACAAAATGGGCTTTTTTTTGGAGTCCATGAGCCAAAAAAAGTATACTTAACAGCTGTTTGCTCAGCATTTAAGCATCATCTTAAACTAACCAGACTTAAAATATATATTTTGTTAGTCTTAAATTTAAATTAATTTTTCCTTTTGGAATAACAATATTGACAAAGTTAATTAACATTTTATTTTGCAGGTGATGACAAAAGATATGACAATTGTTGATAATTGTGATCCTGGAACAGAATACTATTCAAAAGGCTTTAAACCAGAAATGTTGGCTCCGTCCGAAGAGGTTGTGAACAAATTACATTTAGAAAGATGGTATGCAGAAGTTGTTTGTGATTAGATTCTTAGGATTACTTGCCAGTTTAATGTTAGCATTACCGGTACTAGTCAAAGTCAAACAAATGCCTTTCCTACCACACCCTCTTCACCAATGGTCACCTCTCCTACCCCTCCCTCTTCACTAATGGACATGCACCTATCCTATTCCTCCCTCTTTACTTATGTCCATCTCTCCTATCTGCTTCCCAGTAATCTGTAAATTGTAACTACAGTGCTACGGGCGTGGCACAAAATGCCCAATTCTGACTGACTGTTGTAAAGTGCTTATGTCATGAGACAACAAAACTGCTATCATAATCTTGTTGTAGAAGTTGTTGATGCATTCATGGACATTGGATCTTCTTGGCAGTTTTTTTTTGCGCCTTGCCTTTTTTGTGATCATTGTAGGGGTGAATGTCTCACCATATATCAGGATTGTTCTTTGTTGGCGTTGGTTATTTGCTTTCTTACTCCGTTTGTTCATCAAGGATAGTGAGTCCTTTTTATGCTTGGTCATTGGCCTACTTCTCCTCATTTTGGGTTTGGATCATTTTGGTCTTTGTAGGTTCTGTTGATTAAATCGTAAAGGGTTGTCTGACTTGTACTGTAGACATTGTGTTTGAATCAGCCAGCTGTGAGGTTTAAGGGATTAATGCATAAATTTTGAAGTATGCCTGCTGTGAAGACTAATTATTAATTTCAATGTTTACCACTGCCAGTTCTGTAGCAGGCAGTGAATGGCCTGTCCTGTGATGTGTTTCATACCACTCAGAATGGACATCATGTGACCGCGAGTCATCAATTCTGGTATTTGTTGATATGCTGCTGCTTCTTCTACTCATAGCAGTTGTTGTGGGAAGAAGGATGTGGGTTTGGACATGTTGGTGCATTTGTGAGTGCTGAAGGCATTCTGTTGTCTGATGGCTTTTAATTTGTATATTTTCTCTGGGGTGTGCTTTCCTAGTCAGGTCTTTGGATCATGGCTCCATCATACATGTTGCATATGATATCAGTTGAATGAGTTCAGTTGTGTTGTGGTAGGCTTGAATGTTAGTCAGCTATACACTACCTACCATGCCAGCTGTGGCAGACTGAATAGAATAGTATCCAATCCACTTGGATATGTATGTACGGTGTGTGAGTTTTTTAACTCTTGGTAATAAGCTTTCCTGGAGATGAAGCAATACCATCATTATCCTGTTTGACAGGAAAATTTCTCCAGGTGTACTGTGGTGACTCGTGACATCCAGTTTGTGGTTCATGTATCTGCTTGTATTTCAAAATAAAAAGAAATATGCATAATTTGTTATTTTTATGTGAGCTCTACAATCTTCAAGTGACAAGTCACTTGTTAGTTTAAATAATTTTATTTTGTTTATTTACCGGTATTTGTGTGATTTAATTTGATTTAAATTTATATATTTAGTTCTGGGATCTTTAAAAAACATTCCAATGATTTATGAATAAATTTCCTTACCTCCTTTTATTTGCTGTCTGAGCGGTCATAAGTTTAAGTAACATTTCCGCCTGTTTTCATTTTACAAGGATTTAGTGTTCGAGATGATTGTTTTGAAATACAGCACATTTAGATCATGGTGATTTGAGAAAGGGGTCCAGGATATGTTTTGTTGACTGATCTGAACAACAGTATAGAGGTTTGCAGTTTAGAGTTGAAAAGGGCAGATTTATGACTAGGCAATAGAAGTGTATGTTAGGGTTGGAAAATTCATATATTTTCATCTGGAAAAATGATTATTTGAAATTTTTAAAAATTTTGACATGAAAATGTAGGGCGTGTTTAAAACACGAAATGGCGAAAATGATATTAAAGATAAGAGCTAAATTAAGGGCCTGTTTACAAGCAGGTAGGGTAACCCTAGTGTTAGGGTTACCCTAGCAGGAGGGTTACCCTTGTGCTCCCACATTTCTTCTTTTTTTCATTGACGTGATTACAAGGCAGCTAGGGTTACCCTAGCGCCAGGGTAACCCTAGCTGCTAGGGTAACCCTGGCGCCTTGTAAACGCTCTGCTAGGGATAACTCGCCTAACCGGGACAACTTTATTTTGGCTCCAAGAAGCTAAATATGTTTAAAAATACCGACAAAAACAGCGAATTGTGACCAAGAAACATCGTGTTCATTCACAATTTGTCGTATTTTTGCACTGGAACGGAATTATTTTCGAATAACAGCTTCTTACGACAAAGTTTGTGGTAAAATGTTTGGCGCTGCATAAGTGAGGTCATTCCATAACATAAGTAATGTTGAAAGTCATGTTGAATAATTTCTTCACTATTTATCACCGAGCTTGAAATTTACCATCTTTATTATTTACTACACATTTGATGATTTCGACATTGCTGTTCCTAGCAGTATGCAGGACGCGTGTCACATATCAACCTAGTAAATGGCCCAGCTCACAACGAGTCTCTCGTAGCTCAGTTGGTTAGAGCGCCCAACCCGTATCTGGGAGGCCATGGGTTCGATTCCCGTCGGGGACTCAGATTTTTTCTTTGTCCCACGCTCGTGTCATGTTGAATAATTTCTTCACCATAAGTATTTATAGTTTCTCCGTCAAACACGTTCCAACTATAAAAAAAATTGTGCTTGGGACGTTAATGAACTTGGAACACCCTAGCACTAGGGTTAACCTACCTGCTTGTAACCAGGCCCTTGATATTACCGTTCCACTGAAATTTGCATCTGTTGCCTGATGTATTCTGTGTACAACGTAAGGACAAGGAAATATGTTGCGTCAAATTCAAGAAAATAATAATGAGGGGTATACAAATAAGTAGTACTATTCAAGAAGTAAGAATAATTTGCAGTTGTTCTAAGTGAGACAAGCAAAGTCGCTGTTTATGCAAACAAAAATGATAAATTTCACTGAAGCATGGGAGGCGGCGGCATGTAAATGCCGCTGTCTCGCCTTTTTGACGACTTCATTCCACAGCTGTAAAACAGAAAACAAAGTTATAACTTCAACGTTATAGGATAAGGAGTTGGAAAGTCCAATTTGAAAAAAGTTCAGATATTACTCTGAAAAGAAAGAACTGTTCAGACGAGTCCTTCTGTCATAAATCTCCTGACGTGAGACAAACAAATTAATCGTTTTCTTTCTATGCCAAAAAGTAATGGCCGCCTTTTTGATTAAAAATTAATATCCTAGGCAAACAGCAACTTGTTAACAAGGAGAGACTGGAGTTATAAGGTCTGTGCCCGGGGGGGGGGGTACTTCCATATATGGGCTATATAGGTATGTGCCGCCCGATAGGGTATGGTTTTTGAGGTTCCCGATCCTTAAATAGGGTATCATTTTTCCACCTTTTGGCGTTGTGTTCCCGGTGTTATCCTTGGATAGGGTAGCTAAATTGTATCAGCCAAAACGTGTAGTGCGTAAACGCGCAGCTAAACAAAAAGAATCAATCACATTATGATGGCATATTATTAAACTAGGTTTAGTCTAGTATTCTATGCTTGATGCTTAACTTCCAATGTTACAGAAACGTAATAACGTTTACCCGTTCACGCCATTTTTCGTTTTTGCTTTTCCCTTGAATAGGGTGTCATTTTTTGGGCTTGGGCCTTAAAAAGGGTATCAATATTCGCTTTCTTCATCCTTAAATAGGGTCAGGGTTTAAGAACCTTGGCGGCACACCCCTATCCGAAAATTATGGGAGTACCCCCCCGGGGGTCTGTGACGGAGAATTTGTGATTGGAACGATTGGTTGTAGTTCGTTGCAGTATTACAAACATTAAAATTTGTATTACTTATTAAGCTTATGTTTACCCCTTATCAAAACTTTCTTTAATTTGTCGGGATTTATTCCTTGTCCTTACAGTGTACACAGAATAAATTAAGTAACAGAAGCAGATTTCAGTGGAACGGTAATATCATTTAACTTAATTTGGCATTCATTTCGTGTTTTAAACATGCCCGACAAGGTAGCGAATTTGCACACGCTTCCGTTGTACACATGTACCACAAGGTTGGCTTACAGTATTTGCAAGGTGTTTGATACAATCCCTTCGAGAAGTTTCAACAGCATTATCTGCTCTCGAATTTCTGTTATGGATAATTTTTTCCTTTGAATTATTTGCCATATATAAAGTTTGATCTTTTTTTTTCTATGCTTGTCAGCTCTTGCAAGCAGATTCTAAAAGCCTGCTTCATGAGCACATGCACAGTAATTAAAATGTATGGAGCCACCTTGAGTTGTCTCCTCTGACCGATAACTCCTGAAGCTGATTGAGTATAGAAAAGCTGCTGATGCTATGTCACTTAAAATGCAGAATGTAGAACTGGCTTGTTATGGATATAAGAGAAACATTGCCTGAATAATTGTTTTGTTTGTAAATGGGCATAAAATGCCCGGGGGGGGGGGTACTTTGGTCAATCTTTGTTGGGTATGTGCCACTGGCCTCTCAGAACCCCTACCCCATTATAGTCATATTCTATGGCCAATTAAAGACCCCATCTTTATCCATCATTGACTTGGATAAAATACACAATCAAGTGTCAAATAGAGTCATACCTCTAATAAGTAACTACCTTGTACAAGTGACAGTTTGCAACAATACCAAAATTTTTCCCAATCAGATCACTATAGCTGGAGCCTCTTGCAAGCCACAACACCTCAGTGGTGACTGATGCCACTTTTTGGGTTAATGGTTTGCAGTTTTAGTTTGCTAAAAAACCGTTGGTTAGCAATGACTCCAGGAAAACTGTGGTAAAAATAAGAAACCAAGACGCTATACAACCCAGATATGACAATCATAAAATAACTAAACTTGTTGCCCTTACATTAATATTAGAACCTTTTATTTTGGATTTTACTTGGCGGTTAGCAAGAAGAAGGGCCACCCATTCAGTTTCTCTGGTGTCCATTTTGGATACTGAGTGATTCCAATTTCTGTGTGAAAATCATCTTGGTATTGGCCGGCTGAAAATGAGCTTCTCAAAGACAAGGACATCACATCAACCAATTGTTGTCAATAAAACAAGATCGTGTGATAATAAATTAAAATTACAAGTAAAGTACTTGCCTCTTTGACTAGTGAATCTGGAATTTTTTTTACATTTCGAAAAAAAATCGGTCTGTCTGGCGATGGGAAACGAAACATTTTATTTGGATGGCCCAAATTGTTTTAAATTTTTCGCCATTTTGAGCTACAGAGACGGCAAAATAAACAAATGAGGTAGATTTACGTTTATTTTGAGCTTTAATGTAGACATTACTTGGAATATTTTACAACAATAAGTACAAGTACATCTTTCAATATTCTCACACATTTCTTTATGTTTGGAACATGCAGTCACACCACTTGTGTGGGTACCCTGTGGTTTATAAGCCTCTGGAAAATATCACCCCATGCATGAGATCAGACTGTCTGCAAGCGACCACCCAAACTAGTTCAGACTAGACATTTTACGTGTACCTGCTCAGCACAGAATATCCTTTGTGACCCTCAATGTGGTGCCAAGTTTTATTATTATTAAAATTCACTAGCTCAATGCCACATTAAGATTGTTGACAAAAACAAGACATTTGAACAAACACTGTGCTGCAAAATAAAAACCTAGACTTTCCATATTTACTCAAGAGTATCTGTAGGTAAATTTCAAGGTCTATGCTTCTGTGTGCAGAGCTTCTAAGTTCTAAGCCAATCAAGAGAATATTTGTTGTTGTTGTTCTGTAATTTGTCTGCTTTTTGAAAGAGAATGTGTCATTCTTGAATGAACAGAACGGTTGTACCATCAGGGTCCTTGCACTGCAGTACACGGCTGTCATATTCCGGGTAATTTTTGCTTACCTCTTCCACACTAAGAGCGATTTTCAGCTCCTCAAAACGTTGTGCATGGACTGTGAACGCAAGAGCACTAAATCCACTCTCTCGGTGTATGTCTGCAGTGTTAAACTTGTGGTTTTGTTGCGGCTAGTGTTGCAGTTCAAGAGTGGTGTACGGTCTTCTCCAAAGCCATTCACGAATTTCCACTGCATTCAAGTCATCTGAAGGTGGCTTCTCGTCCGTACAAGCCAGAAAGTATAGATCGAACATGTTGGGAATGTTCTGTCGTGAAAGCAGCTTCATGCCCAGTGCAGACTGGTAAAAACTCAGGGTTTTTTCAATATCCGACACGCGCAGAGTTATTTGCCCCAAGTGTGTTTGCTGACCAAGCGCCAAGTTTGGTTGAAGCGAGCTTTGTATCCGCTCAGAACAGAAATTACACTTGAAATCATGCTGTAGTAGTTCTATGGAGTAACCAAATGGGTCTTTTAAGTGACACATGTAGCCAATGTCACGGAACTGCTTCGTTGATGTCACATCAACACCTTGCCTCACAAGCTGCGAGCGAGCAGTGTCTACATCGACAAGGGACAATCCTATCTTCCAGTAAACGTCTGACGATGGCATGGATACGTAACACTTGGGCGGATCAGCTTGCTGCATGTCACAGCGGAACTCTACAAATGAAGATTGCGGCTTCTTTCCATAACCTACCCAGTGTATCAACTCTGTATCGCTCTGCATTGCTCTCAAAACATTCATTCCTAATCGTTGACAGTACCAGTCGATAAGACCTTTAATGGCCGATGTATCGACATGAAGTCGTGGAAATGCCAGCTTCATTTCTCTTTATTTTTCTTGTTCCAACAGAGCAGAACATTTACACGCGTGAAAAAGCCGCCATTTTGAAAACCATCCCTGAGTTGGTCACGTGATCTGTTTGTGATAACAACTTGTTGAAGACCTGGATCAGGGATCGCGGATCGCGGATCACGGATCTATTCTTTTTTTCGTTTAAATAAAAACTGAGTAGGGAAATAAAATATAGAGAAATACGGTAAAAGTGATAAGAAAAAAGGCTACCACTGTGCAAATGGTATTATTTCTTTCTTCACCTGATCCTATGTTTTCTACTCTGCTAATTCGCTTGCATAAATGACTGGTCACATCTAGCAAATCCCCGTGTACAAAATTATTTTTGTTCTTTTTTTCTGGTTTTGGAAAACAAAATGTAAACTTTTATTTCATTAACTAAACAACACGTTTCAATATTTTTCTCGAGATTTTGATATTACAACTGAGTAATGAGTAACTACAGAATGGGAGGCAGAGATGATTGACATCAACTAAAACTCTTACGTACTTTTTTCTCGACTTCTTGCTCTAGAGGTCCTGTGTGATTGACAACTGCTGTAAACTTTGATCATGTATAAAACTAGTGGTAACCACAGGTTAGAAAGTGCGGGCCTCGATGCAGTTAAGAGAAGGTACTGGGAGGGAAGTGTTTTAAAATCACTGGACAAGATAAAATTATTCCGAGTAAGGTCGAGTAACGCGTCACGCTTAAATCACGAATGTTTTTTATCATTTCCTATTGCCGCAAACCAATCAGAGTTGTTTTTTTTATTGACAGTTTTGCGAAGTGTAGTCGAGCACGCGGTGTGAATTGAGATGTGATTTTCCTCCGTCGGCAAACTCGCTTTGTTGTCAGTGTTATAAGGAATTTCTTGAGAAAAACCGTTGTTGGAATCATTCGCTTTGCCGTAGTTTTCTGTGATACAATCACAGCAGATCTTCTCAAAAGCAACACCTATAAAACAACGTCTGCAAAACGTACTGTCTGCAAGACAGAAGCCTCGATCTAATGTGACAAACTGTTGATTTTTTCACATTCTTATCGCTCTTGGAGACAAGATTTTTCTCTTCCGGTGTTACGACAAACTGTCGTGATTGACACATTTTTTGCATTCCGATCGTTCTTAGTGGAAGAACAAAATTTTCAACTTCCGGTTTGCAGATAGCCTTTATAAACGTGGCGCGCACGCGTAATACGCAATCTGCTGGTCACTGTCAAGATTAGGGTTGCGGGCCTCTCTTGGGCCCGCAATAACTGTGGATAGATACTCTATAGAGGATGTCTGCATCTTTGATGAAGACTTGATGTAAATTTGTCTTATGCCCAACTACTGGCTCCTATTTGTTACTACCTGTACCCACACCAAATATGCATAAACCGGGGCATGTGAACATTTGTTCACCAGGAAGTGGTCACTTCACATGACTAGTGAAGATGTCACTGCTATGTATAAAGTACATCACATCTGCAATGGCATTGATCTGTGCACTGTACAAAAGTAATCTGGATCAAATATTTGTGCTAGGTCATCCTGTGTTGGTGGATATACATTTTGCCTGTTTGAACTCACATATTTATTTTCACTGCAGCATGAGAATATATCCCCATCAGCAGGACACAGGTGGATTTTTTATCGCTGTTCTTGAAAAAAAGTTTCAAGCACCTTGGGAAAATGGTAAAAGATGTAGTAATAATCCACGGCTCCTACCGTGGGAAAGTATGGCTGACTGGCAGGTAGGATGTTGTTAAAAACCAAAATATTGAGAGGTCTTTGTTACAAGACATATGCTTATCTAGCCTTCAAAAGCATGGCTCAATGAAATCCTTGGTGTTTTGCTTCCAGCCATTTTTATTACAATAATATTTTTAAAAATCAACCAAAATAGATTCTGCAACAGTCTTTTAAGAGTCGCTGGTTCTGTCAAGCTTACATAGTAATAAGTGAAGTCTTGAGGTACAAGATTGAACTTGGTAGTGAGTTAACTGATGTATGTGGAATCACAAATTATAAAGTTATGATCTATATTTACCGGTTTATTGTTTGTTTTTTTGCCACTTTCACTTACAGTATAGTGAAGAAAATTAATTTTATTGCTGACCAACTGATGGCAAGAATGTTGGTTTTTCTTACATTCAACTTAACTTATTTAACAGATGAAAAAAGAGAAAAAATTAAACTGAACTTATTTTACAGAAGAAAAAAGAGGAAAAGTATAAAAAAAAAGACACAGAGTCCACCTTATTGACTGGAGATGAGATTGCAAATCATTGCAAATCTGAAGAAGGAACCACAACAATTGAGAAGGCTGCAGCAAGTTCTCAAGGAAACGCAACTTGTGATGAGGTCACAAACAGTGCAGACAAAGATTTAGATGAGTTTGATGAACAAGATGCACACAGTAATGTGTATGGTGAGGAAGATGATAAAGCTAACAAGCTCAGTAATGATGAACAACATAGCAGTAGTGAGAATCTTGAACTGGAGAAGGCTTCATCACAAAATGAGAGTGCCAATGATAATGACACCACTGGGGAACCAGCACAGCAGTAAGTTGATGTAACAGCTCCTTTATTTTCATAAGGCTAAATGCAAATTAGTCAAAGTAAACCTTGAGTCAATGCATTGAGCAGTCTCCCCCTTGAGGAGCAAATCATAGCGGATTCTTGCTCCCATCTCTCCTGCCCTTGTGGTCTGTGGGTGTAGGTAAGTATTGTCCACGGAAGCCTTTTCAGTGCAATGGTGGCAGTTGGCGACTGTTTCTGGGGGTGGTTCTTGCTTGCAGGGTTGCCATGGATACCTCCCTGCTGTGCCTGAATTGCTCGGGCTCCCGCCTTCCTGTAATGCACTAGTTTTTAAGCTCATCTATTGGTGATGAGTCCACAAGGTTTTCAGCTCTAGTTGAATAATGAAAGTCAATATTCATGATAGCCCCCCATGTTGGTTTTCATATTAAAATGCAAACTATAGCCATGTGGTCCACCAGAAGGCAAACAAAGCAAAGAAGATTATACACTTGGTAAAAGTAGCCTAGTCTGTGCCAGAATCATGTTAGAGCATCAGATAATAGACAACTGTAATGGAATTGCTATGTTTGGAATGATCCTATTAAGGTTAAAGATCCAGCAGCATGAGACACCTTGAAACAATGTTACCTGTAAAGCCTGCGGGGCAAACATTTTCAACAGCATATTTGATATTAAAATTGTGCTTCAGACGCAGGTTAAAGATACGTGATTGGCTCACAAGTAAAGTAAAAAAAATGGTCATGCCCAGTCAGACTGAACTTATCCCTGGCCGTGACTATAAGAGAATTCCTATTCCTCTTTGGCTGGGATCCTTGTCCATTGCATCATGTTTTTCTTGTCAGAAGTGAACTGAAGTGAAAAGCTGTTATTGCAGGAACACAAAAGGAATATACAAGACAAGTTCCTGTATTGCGTTTATTCCCTGCACTTTCAAGTTGTGTTTAATGTTTTATTATGGCCATGTTGCATTTTCATTTTTGCAGTTGCTGAGCTCTGATTAATTTAATTGTGCAATTTTAGGGTTCAGCCTCCAAGGAAAAAAGCTAAGGTGGAAATGAAAGGTTTTAAAGAGGATCCGTTTGTTTTTATTGAGGCAGATGATGAGCACTGGCCTCTAATTAAGTAAGTGCATATTGTATGGTATGGTACATTTGTAGAAAGTTGATACAATTTTCCCACCAGACAATAAACAACAAGCTATGTGACTAAGTACAACATTTGTCATTTTATTACTTTTAAAGAAAATTCTATGGAATTGATGAATGTTTTCCTGCCAATCAACTTATGGTGAGATCTGTTGCTGGGAAGAAAAGGAATATTTATCTTGTGTCCAAAGCAGTGAAAGAAGTAATGGAGATGATTGATGACAATCATAAGGTTTGTTGTATTAAATGGTATAAATTATAAGTTGATGTCTTCAGGTAATAAATTATACTACTCATTCAACTTCAGTATACCTGCCAACTCTCACGCCTTGGGCGTGAGACTCATGCCTGCAAGTTGAAAAAGGCCTACTCTGGGACCCAAAATCGCCCAAAGTCGCCTAAAGTCGCCCTAAGTCGCCCTAAGTCGCCTAAAGTCACCCTAAGTCGCTTTAAGTTGTTTTATAGATAGTATAGATATTTTCTGTAACAATGCTTTATGGTGTACCATGATGATTCCCATGTACATGTATACCACAACTGTACTTAGGTCGGTCACCTAGAATGGCCTAAAAGGTCACATAAAATTGCCCAAAGTCGCTCAAAATCGCCTAAAGTCGCCCAAAATCGCCCGTAATTTTGGACAAAATAAGCTAAAATCGCCTAAAGTCGCCTTAGGTCGCCCAAAGTTACGGCGACTTTTGGTCTCAGAGTAGGCCTTGAAAACTTTGATCTCATGTCAACTCACGCCTACGAACCAATTTCTCATGCCTAGTTAACAAAATTAATGTGAGTTATTACAACCAAAAATATGTAAACTCAGACCAATGTGAAAAACGAAAACTCCATGTAAAATGAGTAAATGATGCTACTTTACCCAAAATCTCAGAGTTTTGACAAGAAAAGCATTGGGAGCGAGCTCGTAATTAGGAAAACATGTCCATGCACTGGGATCGGGATATGTTTGGTATGTCTTCAGAATACTTCGGACATCTTCGGAAAACTTCAGACATTGTCATATCGTCTTCGGAAATCCTAGCAATCCCAGGCTAAAAATTTCACGCCTTTGACCCAGAAAAAGTTGGCTGTGGCTGAGGAGGTATACTTCAGTTCAACAAGGCTATAGGTTTATCAGTATAGCTGCCTGCCTCATATCACCAGTGTGAGTGTCACATCTGTGTTTCACTTGTTAATTTCATTAATTATATTGGTATTTCCGAAGGAATAGATCCAATAAAAAGTAAAAAGGCACTATTCAGGTCACATGAATGTGCTGTAAACCCAAATACAGAAAAGGTATTCTGTAATAATATTGTGATACAGAATATGGTGATAACTATACTTCATTCATTTGAACCAAAAAAACAGTGCCTGAAATAGTATAAAACAAGGGAACACAACTTAGCATTTCAGATGCACACAAGAAACACATCACATATCATTAGTTTGTTTGTCGCTGTTTTGCCAGGTCGTTAACACAGGGATGAAGGTTATTGCACGTGCAGATGCTGACAATGTGGGATGTGATTTCAGGTTAATGCAGGAGGTATGCAAACATATGATAAACACAACTGTATCTGTACTCTATTTAACAATAAGACAGCAAGCTTGAGGTTTCTATCGGCTGATAGTTCGCCCCTCTCCAACTATCAAAAGCCGGTAGAAACTGAGAACAAGCCGTCTAATTGTTTTTGCATAAGCCAGTGGCTGATCTGTTAAATAATCACTAGAGTTGATTTTTTGAAGAATTTGTTGATAAAATTCAGCGAAAAACTAAGCGCATACCCCGAGAGCTGTCTAACGATCCATAAAAGGCACCTGTGTAGCCAATCAGATTGCGTGTTTTGCCAATAGACAGCCGCTGGGTTATGCTAATTTGGGTTAATATGGCTCAAGCCATGAGCATGGCTGTTATTTGGCAAAATGGTCGTAGAGGTTTTAGCTCTCTCGCTATGTTGAATGGGTACCAGTAGTAATTGTTTTGACAACCTGACAGAATGCCATGGTAATAACAACATCACAGAGCTTTTCTAATCTACCTTAGACAAGTAAAACTTTTATTTAATATTCAAAATTACTATAAAAATATTCTTTTTTAAAAAATTGCTGTTTTTTTTTATCCTGAAGTTTATTTCAGGTACGTTTTTTATAAATTCTACAGGGTATTGAAGCAATGCTACCATTTATAAGCAAGCGTAAAGTGATACTTTCCCAGAAGGATGTTGTGATCCTGTTGACTCATGACAGGCCTTTTATCAATGAATTTTCAAGTGGAACAAGGGAGCAGTTGAATGATATTGAAGGTTTGAGTGCTTTGATGTAAAGATTACTAACGGTTTGAAATGTTTCTTTTACATTACTCTTTGGTTTGTGTCTGCAGCTTTGTGCTTAATCTGTGCAATTTTTTCAGTTATCAGTGTATACCTTTTCTAAAAATCTAGGTGAATGTCAGCTAGCTTCTCAAGTTTATCTCAAGCGTTACTCCCCGTAAATGATATACAATTTGTTCACCATGGACATCTGTAAAGTAAAAGTATTTTCTTGGAGACTTTGGGAAAATGAAACCAGCTTACTGATTTCGGGGAAAACCAATTCAGTCTATACCCAGTAATCAATACGTAATTACTACTCTATTTTAACAATTGTTGTTTTTATTTTAAGAACAAGGATGTATTGTGTACATTTATGAACCCAATGGACCATACAGGTTGGTAAACTTGCTTTCCTTTTCAAATAAGAGTAAAATGTTCAAGTTTGAAACATTCTCTAACTTCTGAGTATCCCTACAGAACGTTTCCCAGACCTTGATCAGCTATAACTATACAGTAACTGTCAAACCTTCCATAACGGTCAGCACTCTAAACTTTTTCTCCATGCAATTCACTGTAATTGAAAATTCGTTAGAAACGTTTTGTTTTTCTTTATGATGATGTTATAAGATGTAGTTAGGTTTGACTCATTTATTTATCTTGCTTGTAAACTATGGAACTTTCTACCTGGTACTTACAGAACAATAACTTGTTACAACGACTTTAATCGACTCGTCCGAAACTATAATTTCATGTACCATCCGATCTTATGTATTATATATTGTTATATTAGGTAATATTTGTTTATTTGTGTACCATTTTATTTATCCGCTTCTTTTTTTTGTCTTTATAATTTTCCTTCTTTGTTAAATTTATATTTGTTTTCTCTGAGATATTAGCTATAACTAGCTACTCTGATACTACGAGTTAAAATATAGATAATGTATGTCATACAAGTTTGATAGAGAACCGATATCATGTCTGATCTGAGACAACCCGGCTCACAAGTAAAGACTGCACTGTAATTATGTTAGCACTGTATGAATGAAGTTAATTAAATTTTACGTTAACTAACTGACCAAACTAGTGCAATTTACAGCTAAGTCAAGATATGACACTCCACGCAGATGATTGACACATCCAGTGGCTCTTGGCTTAGGATTCCACAGCATTGCCATGGTTCGTTTTTACTGATATCAGTTTGTACTTTTTTCCTAGCTGTCCAGAAGATACCATTGGCTGTAGAATTGTGTTCTGTGGTTGGAAAGCTAAGGTATCAACTCGAGTACAGATCAGTAAGTTTGACAAGGCTCACTATCAAGTGTTGTGTGGCATACCACCTGAGGAAAAACAAAAAGGTGCTTACTTCTTGTGTTAAAACAATATTAATACTGTTGCATTAAACGTTTTAAAGTATTTCAGTTTTCGAGGGAGTGTGTCAGCGTGACCGCACTGTAATATTGTTAATGTCATCGTGTCAAGCCTACCTAAAAATAATACAAAAAATAACTTTACTTTGTTTAATGAGGGTTGCACAAAACAGTCTTGTGACTGACAAACCTGTGGCCCTTGAAATCCAGATCGATATTGGAATTCAGAAGTGTCGGTTTCTGTGGGGGGAGGAAAACTGGAGAACCCGGATCCTCGGAGCAAGGACGACAATCAACAAAAAACTCAACCCACAAATCACGCTAGGTCCGGGAAAAGAGTCGAGTTTTCTCGTCAATTCCTATTGCCGCATGATTTTAAATTCGTTTTTATTGTTCGTTTAAAGGAACTGTGTCACGGAGTTAGCCAAATTTAGGCATGAGAAATGAGCATCAAATTCGGCAAAACATAAAAATAACCGCTTAAAACAGTGAAGGAACATTTCAGTAACACAGCAAAGACAAATGAAGGTACGGATGACCAAAAGTGAAGAAGATTGAAACGCGATGTGGGTTTTTGAAATGTTGTTGGGCTGAGCAGTTTTCAAAGTTAATCTCATTTGCTTTTACCTATTGATTATAATGCCCGGGAGACAAATTTGGTTGCAATGAAGCTATAGTTTTGTCATTTAGATCCAGATAAGTAAGTAATTTTCAAAAAGTAAGTTCATAGCGATTTTTTGGCAAAACTTAATAACTTAAACTTTACTTAGCCGTGACTCAGTACCTTTAAGGGGTTTTTTGTTGCTTATTGATAGGAAGGAAAAGAGCTTTGCAAACTGAAGGAGAAGCCGAGTGCAAAGAAGACGAGGTCACTCAACCAAATGACGACGAACAACAAGCAGGATTTCTTGGCGACATTTTGAACTTGGAAGCTCCTGAAGGTTCACTTGATGTAGGCTTCATTTGAACATTCAACAAATTGATCACATTTTTTAACTCCATTCAGAAATGGACCGAGTTAAGGTTGTAGCTGCATCCCACCCACCTAGGGAAAAAGCAGCGAGGAGTACCCGTATTGCACCTTACAGTGTGCATTTGCTATTCGAGTAGCAATCTATTAAATTGAAGTTTTATTCTTTGACGCTTTTTTTTGAATGGCTTGAGCCTTTCTGTGTTACGGAAAGAAGATGAGAAACCATAAGATATTTTCATGCAAAAGATGTAATGTCACATGAATGACTCATTACATGATTCTTGCGTAGACATGCCGTCCCCTTCTTTCCCAGGGTGGGTGGGGATCCATGGAACAATGAACTACCAAACGGATGTTGAACTTGTCTTAATTTTTACTTTTCGATCAATACTGGTGAACGCCATTTTCCTGCAATATGTAATGATGTGATAACAGACTCATTGCCCAGTAAATAAATGCCAGAGGCGGTTGCAGGCTCATTTGGTAGGGGCGGGGTATTATCACGCAAGGTTGTAAGATTGATGTAACGAAAGATAAATAAGGCTTTATTTAAAACATGTTTCCAAACATCAAATGTAAAGTGTACTGATAAAGAAGCATTAAAATGGCCAACACACCAAAAACTAAATAAATATTATACTGTCCTGTTTGTGTGTGTGTGGGTTTTTTTTTTTTTTCATTACCTTCACGAATCGTTGGTATTCAAACTAACCTCAAACTTAACCGAACTTGACCTAATCGACTGAAAAACAACTATCTACTTGACTCTGAAGATGACTTCCGCTCAAGTTGTCGAAACGTTAGTCACCAGCAACAGTTCTTTTCAGTAAACGAACCACAAAATCACGAAACGAAGCGTGTCATGCGGTACAATATATACTCACTGAAATGTGAATATAATGACAATTTGCAATCAAAGTATCAGACTTCTATTCCACACAATGTGACATTATGACAATATTGATATCTTTCATCCCTTCAAGTCAGGTATCGTAAAGTCAGTCCCCGACGGGAATTCGATTCCCGTCGGGGACTCAGAATTTTTCTTTGTCCCATGCTCGTGTCATGTAGAACATCTTATCTTTATTACTTTATTTGTGTTGCGCTGCGTCGACAATGAATATAGAGAATGGCTGTATCAATACTCACACTTCCACATGATGACGTCACTGCCTTCTTTTCTGGTTTTTTCCTTGATCGATTTCCTCAGCTAAACCACATGTGCTGTCAGTGGGCACGATTTTGAAAACAGCTGGGGAGCTCAAATATTTAGAATAGTGCAATTAGGCCACCATTTGGTGAGCCCAGGTCAAATTATGAGCTAACCTTTTTGTAAGCAAACGCCTTGAAAACGGCTGCAAACGGTTTTCCGCTTGGGGCAGAAACGTTTGCAGGCCTTTCTAAGTGTTTAGGCGCGATTTCGCTACAGGCCGCCATTTGATGAGCCAAGGTCAAATTATGATGGATTATGATCAGAACTCTTTGTGAGGAAACGTCTTGAAAAGGGCTGTAATCGGTTTCCCCCTTAGGGTCTTTCTGAACCTTTTGCCGCGATTTTGCTACAAAAATTTTTCAACAGACCGCCATTTGGTGAGTTATCGCCGTAAAAATGGCTGCAAACGGTTTTGCAGGTCTTTCTGAGCTTTTCGGCACAATTTTTCTAAAGTCGGCTCTTTGGCGAGCCCAGGTCAAATTATGAGTTGAAATTTTTTTTTGTGAATAAAAGTCTTGAAAATGGCTTCAAACGGTTTTCACTCTGGGAGAAAAACGTTTGCAGGCCTTTCTGAGCGTCTCTGCGCGATTTTTCAACAGGCCGCCATTTGGTGAGCTAACGCCGCGAAAAAGGCTGCAAACGGTTCTGCAGGCCTCTTTTAGCATTTCCGCGCGATTTTGCTAAAGTTGCCCTTTTGGTGAGCCCAGGTCAAATCATAAGCTGAAATTTTTTGTAAGCAAACGTCCTGAAAATGGCTGCAAAGTGTTTTGCAGGACTCTCTGAGCGTTTCGGCGTAATTTTGCTAAAGTCCGCTTTTTGGTGAGCTCCGATCAAATTGTGAGCTGAATTTTTTTTTTGAGCTAACGTCTTGAAAATAGCTGCAAACGATTTTCACTCTGTGGAAAAAACGTTTGCAGGCCTTTCTGAACGTTTCTGCGCGATTTTTTAACAAGCCGCCATTTGGTGAGTTATCGCCGTAAAAATGGCTGCAAACGGTTTTGCAGGCCTCTCTGAGTGTTTCGGCGCAATTTTGCTAAAGTACGCTTTTTGGTGAGCCCAGGTCAAATTGTGAGCTGAAATATTTTTGGTGAGCTAACGTCTGGAAAATGGCTGCAAATGGTTTTCACTCTGTGCGAAAAACGTTATGCAGGCCTCTCTGAGCGTTTCGGCGCAATTTTGCTAAAGTACGCTTTTTGGTGAGCCCAGGTCAAATTATGAGCTGAATGTTTTTTTGTGAGCAAACGTCTTGAAAATGGCTGCAAACGGTTTTCATTCTGGGGTAAAAACGTTTGCAGGCCTCTCTGAGCGTTTCTGCGCGATTTTGCTAAAGTCGCCCATTTGGTGAGCCCAGGTCAAATTATAAGCTGAAATTTTTTTGTAAGCAAACGTCCTGAAAATGGCTGCAAAGTGTTTTGCAGGACTCTCTGAGCGTTTCGGCGTAATTTTGCTTAAGTCCGCTTTTTGGTGAGCTCAGATCAAATTGTGAGCTGAATTTTTTTTGTGAGCTTACGTCTTGAAAATAGCTGCAAACGATTTTTACTCTGTGGAAAAAAACGCTTGCAGGCCTTTCTGAACGTTTCTGCGCGATTTTTTAACAGGCCGCCATTTGGTGAGTTATCGCCGTAAAAATGGCTGCAAACGGCCTCTCTGAGTGTTTCGGCGCAATTTTGCTAAAGTACGCTTTTTGATGAGCCCAGGTCAAATTATGAGCTGAATGTTTTTTTGTGAGCAAACGTCTTGAAAATGGCTGGAAACGGTTTTCTTTATGGGGTAAAAACGTTTACAGGCTTCTCTTAGCTCTTCAGCGCGATTTTGCTAGAGTAAGCTTTTTGGTGAGTCCGGGTCAAATTGTGAGCTGAATTTTTTTTGGTGAGCTAACGTCTTGAAAATGGCAGCAAACGGTTTTCACTCTATGGGAAAAACCTTTGCAGGTCTTTCTGATCGTTTCTGCCCGTTTTTTCAACAGGCCGCCATTTGGTGAGCTAACGCCGTGAAAATGGCTGCAAACGGTTTTGCAGGCCTTTCTCAGCGTTTCGGCGCAATTTTGCTAAAGTCGGCTTTTTGGTGAGCCCAGGTCAAATTGTGAGCTGAAATTTTTTTTGTGAGCAATCTTCTTGAAAATAGCTGCAAACGGTTTTCACTCTGTGGGAAAAACGGTTGCAGCCGTTTTTGAGCGTTTCGGCCCGATTTTTCAACAGGCCGTCATTTGGTGAGCTGCTGCCTTGAAAAAGGCTACAAGCATTTATGCAGGCCTCTCTGAGCGTTTCGGCTCGATTTTGCCAAAGTCCGCTTTTTGGTGAGCCCAGGTCGAATTATGAGCTGAAATTTTTTCTCTGAGCAAAGTTCTTCAAAACTGCTGCAAACGGCTTTTACTCTGTGGGAAAAACGGTTGCGGGCGTTTTTGAGCATGGCTAACTTCAGGTCACAATTTGACCTGGGCTCGGACTTTAAAAAAATCGCGGCGAAAAGCTCAGAGAGGCCTGCAAAACCGTTTGCAGCTTTTTTCATGGCCTTAGTTCACCAAATGGCGGCCTGGTTAAAAATCACGCAGAAACGCTTAGAAAGGCCTGCAAACATTTTCCCGACAGATTGAAAACCGTTTCCAGCCATTTTCAAGACGTTTGCTCACAAAAAAAATTCAGCTTACAATTTGACCTCGGCTAACCAAAAAGCGGACTTTAGCAAAATCGAGCCGAAACGCTAAGAGAGGCCTGGAAAACCATTGCGTACTTTTTCAGGGCACACTTCATCACAAAATGGGTGGCCTGTTGAAAAAAACACTGCAAGCAGTTTTTCCCCCGGAAGTGTGAGGCATGGGTGCAGCCGTTTTAAAGAACTTTGTTGAAAAAATTCAGCTCATAATTTCGACCCGGGTCTCACCAAAGCGGATTTTTTGGCAAAATCGAGGCCGAGACGCTCGAGAGAGGCCGCAAGCTGTTTGCAGCCATTTCCAAGGCTATGGCCTACAAAACGGCCTGTTGAAAATCGCAAGCAACTCAAGCACTTGCCGAAACGTTTTTTGCCCAAGAGTAAAATACTCGTTTGTCGGCTGGGTTTGTACGAAAGAATTTCGGCTCATAAATTCAGGCTTGGGCTCTCGAAAACGGTTTAAGCAGGCTCGAGCCGAAACCGTTCCGGGGCCTGCAAAAAGTTTGCAGGAGCCTTCTCAGAACGGTAGCTCACCAAATAGGCAGCCTGTTGAAAAATCAGACCAAAACACTCAATAGCTCACCAAATGACGGCCTGTGGAAAAATTGGGCCGAAACGCTCAAAAACGTCTGCAACCGTATTTCACATAGAGTAAAGACCGTTTCCAGCCATTTTAAAGAGTTTTACTCATAAAAAATATTTCAGCTCATAATTCGACCTGTGCTCACGAAAAAGCGGATCCGGACTTTGGCAAAATCGAGCCGAAACGCGAAGAGAGGCCTGCATAAATGCTTGTAGCCTTTTTCAAGACAGTAGCTCACCAAATGACGGCCTGTTGAAAAATCGGGCCGAAACGTTGAAAAACGCCTGCAACCGTTTTTCGCACAGAGAAAAGACCGTTTGCAGCCATTTTCAAGAACTTTTCTCAGAAAAAAAATTTCAGCTCATAATTCGACCTGGGCTCACCAAAAAGCGGACTTTGGCAAAATGGAGCCGAAACGCTCAGAGAGGCCTGCATAAATGCTTGTAGCCTTTTTCAAGGCAGTAACTCACCAAATGACGGCCTGTTGAAAAATCGGGCCGATACGCTTCGAACGCCTGCAACCGTTTTTCCCACAGAGTAAAGACCGTTTGCAGCCATTGTCAAGAACTTTGCTCAGAAAAAACATTTCAGCTCATAATTCGACCTGTGCTCACCAAAAAGCGGACTTTGGCAAAATCGAGCCGAAACGCTCAGAGAGTCCTGCAAAAACGTCCAGTCCAGATCGAATTATGAGCTGAAATTTTTTTTTTTGAGTGTTTACTCCGTGGGAAAAACGGTTGCAGGCGTTTTGAGCGTATCTGTCCGATTTTTCAACAGGCCGTCATTTGGTGAGCTACTGCCTTGAAAAAGGCTACAAGTATTATGCAGGCCTCTCTGAGCGTTTCGGCTCGATTTTGCCAAAGTCCGCTTTTTGGTGAGTCCAAGTCGAATTATGAGCTGAAATATTTTTTCTGAGCAAAGTTCTTGAAAACGGCTGCAAACGGTCTTTTCTCTGTTGGAAAAACGGTTGCAGGCGTTTTTGAGCGTTTTGGCCCGATTTTTCCACAGGCCGTCATTTGGTGAGCTACTGCTTTGTAAAGGTTGCAAACGTTTTTGCAGCCTTCTCGTAGCGTTTTGGCTCGATTTTGCCAAAGTCCGCTTTTTGGTAAGCCCAGGTCGAATTATGAGCTGAAATTTTTTTTTGAGCAAAGTTCTTGAAAATGGCTGCAAACGGTCTATAATCTGTGGGAAAAACGGCTGGAGGCGTTTTTGAGCGGTTCAGCCCGATTTTTCAACAGGCCGTCATTTGGTGAGCTACTGCCTTGAAAAAGGCTACAAGCATTTTTGCGGGCCTCTCTGACCGTTTCGGCTCGATTTAGCCAAAGTCCGCTTTTTGGTGAGCACAGATCGAATATGAGCTGAAATATTTTTTATGAGCAAAACTCTTTAAAATGGCTGGAAACGGTCTTTACTCTATGCGAAAAACGGTTGCAGGCGTTTTAGAGCGTTTCGGCCCGATTTTTCCACAGGCCGTCATTTTGGTGGGGTACTGCCGTGAAAAAGTTGCAAACATTTTTGCAGGCCTCTCTGATCGTTTCGGCTCGATTTTGCCAAAGTCCGCTTTTTGGTGAGCCCAGATCAAATTATGAGCTGAGATTTTTTTCTGGGCAACCTTCTTGAAAATGGCTGCAAACGGTATTCACTCTGGGAAAAAACGTTTGCAGGCGTTTCTGAGCGTTTCGGCGCGAGTTTTCAACAGGCCACCATTTTGTGAGCTATAGCCTTGAAAAGGGCTGCAAACGGTTTTCCAGGCCTCTCTGAGCGTTTCGGCTCGATTTTGCTAAAGTCCGCTTTTTGGTGAGCCCAGGTCAAATTATGAGCTGAGATTTTTTTCTGGGCAACCTTCTTGAAAATGGCTGCAAACGGTATTCACTCTGGGGGAAAAACGTTTGCAGGCGTTTCTGAGCGTTTCGGCGCGATTTTTCAACAGGCCACCATTTTGTGAGCTATAGCCTTGAAAATGGCTGCAAACAGTTTTCCAGGCCTCTCTGAGCGTTTCGGCTCGATTTTGCTAAAATCCGCTTTTTGGTGAGACCTGTTCAAATTATGAGCTGAATTTTTTTTCTGGGCAAAGTTCTTTAAAATTGCTGCAAACGGTCTTCACTCTGGGGGAAAAACGTTTCCAGGTGTTTTTTCAATAGACCGCCATTTTGTGAGCTATTGCCTTGAAAAAGGCTGCAAACGGTTTTGCAGGCCTCTCTGAGCGTTTCGGCTCGATTTTGCTAAATTCCGCTTTTTGGTGAGACCTGGTCAAATTATGAGCTGAAATTTTTTTTGTGAGCAAACTTCTTGAAAATGGCTGCAAACGGTTTTCACTCTGGGTAAAAAACGCTTCCAGGCGTTTCTGAGCGTTTCGGCGCGATTTTTCAACAGGCCGCCATTTGGTGAGCTATTGCCTTCAAAACGGCTGCAAACGGTTTTGCAGGCCTCTCTGAGCGTTTCGGCGCGATTTTGCTAAAGTCCGCTTTTTGGTGAGCCCAGGTCAAATTATGAGCTGAGATTTGTTTCTGGGCAAACTTCTAGAAAATGGCTGCAAACGGTATTCACTCTGGGGCAAAAACGTTTGCAGGCGTTTCTGAGCGTTTAAGCGATTTTCAACAGGCCATTATTTTGTGAGCTATAGCCTTGAAAAGGGCTGCAAATGGTTTTCCAGGCCTCTCTGAGCGTTTCGGCTCGATTTTGCTAAAGTCCGCTTTTTGGTTAGCCGACGTCAAATTGTAAGCTGAAATTTTTTTGTGAGCAAACGTCTTGAAAATGGCTGGAAACGGTTTTCAATCTGTGGGGAAAATGTTTGCAGGCCTTTCTAAGCGTTTCTGCGTGATTTTTAACCAGGCCGCCATTTGGTGAACTAAGGCCGTGAAAAAGGCTGCAAACGGTTTTGCAGGCCTCTCTGAGCTTTTCGGCGCGATTTTTTTAAAGTCCGCTTTTTGGTGAGCCCAGGTCAAATTGTGAGCTGAAATTAGCCATGTTCAAAACTAGCAGGGGACTGGGTACGAATATTCAATATCGATTGGATTGAAAAATTGGTCCTGTCATCTTAAAGAGCATACAAAAATTAGTAACTAAACCAAATTTGAGAGTTATTGGTTTAAACGCAAAGGCATAGTACTTTTTTAAAAATCGTTAAAATAAGAGAGCTTAGTATGGATTGGATGGACAGCTGTCCATCCAATCCATACTGAGCTCTCTTATTTTAGCAATTTCTAAAAGTGAACCATACCTATGCGTTTAAACCAATAGCTCTCAAATTTGGTTGAGTTACTAATTTTTTGATGCTCTTTCAGATGACAGGCCCAATTTTTCAATCCAATCGATATTGAATATTCGTACCTAGTCCCCTGCTCGTTTTGAACATGGCTAATTGTTTGTGGGTAAACGTCTTGAAAATGGCTGCAAAGTGTTTTGCTGGCCTCTATGAGCGTTTCGGCGCGATTTTTCAACAAGCCGCCATTTGATGAGCTGACGCCGTGAAAAAGGCTGCAAACGGTTTTCAGTCTGGGGGAAAAACGTTTGCAGGCCTTTCTGAGCGTTTCTGTGCGATTTTTCAACAGGCCGCCATTTGGTGAGTTATCGCTGTAAAAATGACTGCAAACGGTTTTGCAGGCCTCTCTGAGCGTTTCTGAGCAATTTTGCTATAAATTCTGCTTTTTGGTGAACCCAGGTTAAATTGTGAGCTGAAATTTTTTTGTGAGCAAACGTCTTGAAAATGGCTGCAAACGGTTTTCACTCGGGGGCTTTTCTGAGCTTTTCGGCACGATTTTTCAACAGGCCGCCATTTGGTGGGCAAACGCTGTGAAAAAGGCTGCAAACAGTTTTGCAGGCCAGTGTTAGCCTTTAGGGCGATTTTGCTACAGGCCGCCATTTGGTGAGCCCAGAAAGTCAAATTATGAGCTAAAAGTTTTTGTGAGCAAACGTATTGAAAACGGCCGCAAACGGTTTTCCCACTGGAAAAAAACGTTTACAGGCCTTTCTGAGCGTTTCAGACAGATTTCGTAGGCAAGCACAAAACAAACGAATGAAGTCACCTTATTAAATTCTAATTTTAAAAGAAATCACAGGGTTGAAAAATCAAGTATACCAATCAACTTGCATTTGTTTTAACCACAGTTACGCCGGGTTTATTACGTAGGTTTTTTTCCTATAAATTTACTGGCGATAAAGCGCGTTGTAAGGAGGCACAAAACAAACGAATGAAGTCACCTTATTCAATTCTAACTTTTAATGAAATCACAGAGTTTTAACTAAACCAATCAACTTGCATTTGTTTTAAATACAGTTACGCCGGGTTTATTACTGGCGATAAAGCGCGTTGTAACTTTTCTAATCAGTACACGGTTCACATACCAGTTCATCCTTTTTATTTGGTCTACATACACGAACGTACAATGTAGTCTGATAAAAATACTGGAATCTGTCTCGCTTGCTACACTAATGACACTGTCAGACGCATTCCCATTTATTTGTTCACTTGTTCATTTATTCTTAAGCATAGAAGATACAAATTCCAAAAGGCCAAGGATTTAATAAACGAACTCATTTACAGCAGTTATGCAGAGATGTTTTCTTACATACACTCTGTAAGACCTTCCATTCAGGCCTCATTCAAAAGGTGCAGAACGCTATTCACCGGTAGTTTATCTATACAGCTAAACTATTCACTACATAGTGATTTATCCGGTGGATAGTGCTTTGATTGCTGGAATTATTTTACGAAAACTTTGCACTACAAATCTCCTTTCAACTGGCGACTTGTGAGGGCGACTTTTTCTCCTGGTTTGAAGGCCGGCATTCCCAAGTATGGACAGCTTGCACAACGGAACGCATCTCCTAAATAACACTACAAAACAACAACAAAACTGTTAGTCACACAGGGATCATTGTGTTGCATTCTCGGCAAGACACGTAACTCTAACACGTAACACGTAACAAATACCCGTGTTACAGTAAACAAATCATTCTCGTAAAAACACGCGATAATAAAGCTAGGGCAAGTCTTTTCACGACTATCAAAGAGACGAAATGGGTGTGAAGCTCATCAAGTACATCGTTCAAACGTACAAAACTGAGACATTATTCGGACTTGTCTACAAGCCTTCCCGCCGCTTGGTACGAAAACCCAAAAACCCAGTAGTGGAAAAAATGGGAACGTACTTCTCAACCAAATGCAGGCGCATAAACCTTTGGGAGTTAAGGTAAAGTAATGAATACCAATCCTCATATACGTTACAACGAATTGCGGTCGATTCGCCCGAAGAAAAGTCGATTCGCCCGGACCAAGATTCGATTCGCCCGGACTAATAAAATCTTGGTTAATCAGTATGTTTTGTTGGCTTAACTTAAACAAACATATAGCATTTAACGTTTCCTAATCTTTGGCGATGCCAGTTAATTAACGCTATGACGGCTCACGTGCGTTCAAACCAATAACAAATTACATGTATTTACATTCTTCGTCACTGCAACTTACAGTTAAGTTTCGCCGAGTGTAAATACATTTGCATGGGATAGAGACGAATGTTTGGAATTATACAAATTTATAACCTTGAAAATGGAAGACACAACAACAAAAAATGTTCAATCCCAAACCATGTGTGTACTACTTTATTTGTAGTAAATAATAAAGATGGTAAATTTTAAGCTCGGTAATGAAATAATAAAGATAAGACATGCTCGTGTCATGTAGAACATCTTATCTTTATTACTTTATTTGTGTTGTGCTGCGTCGACAATGAATATAGAGAATGGCTGTATCAATACTCACACTTCCACATGATGACGTCACTGCCTTCTTTTCTGGTTTCTTTCCTTGACCGATTTCCTCTGCTAAACCACATGTGCTGTCAGTGGACAAATTCGTCAATCAATTTCATGGTTAGTGTAACCTTTATCGAAAAAAGCACCACTACAAAGATAACATGAACTCAAAGCAAATTGCTTATACCACTGATTACGTAATGGATTTGTGGCCACATAATAATAGTATTAAAACACATTTACCCACTTTGGTGAGCGTTTTTGAAAAGTACCGTTTTCAGTGACTGAAAACGCCATTTCAGTGTGGACGGTTGGCCTATCCAGGTAAAAAAAGATGCGTTTTCAAATTTACCCGGGTCAGTGTGGACGGGGCCTAAGACTCCTATACACGGCTAGCCTGCGAACAGGCTTTCTGGAGAGCGCTCGGCCGGCGGGGCAAAATGGAGGGGAAAGCCTGCACGCATCTCTGAGAATCGCAAATGCCGCCCACAAGCACCCCGCAGAATGTTTAGCTTGTCAATTGTCACATTTAAACAAAAGCATTTAAACCGCACGCCGGAAATTAAACTCAAAACTAAGGTTAACAAATTATGGTCGGTCGCCCGCTAGCCTGCGTGGCCGGCGTCTGAAGGGGAGGGAGAAGGGAAGTTTGAGCGCGAAGCGCGAGCGAGGGAGAGCGCGAAGCGCGATCGTTTGCCGGCCACGCAGGCTAGTCGCCCGCGAGCTAAAAATTACAGAAAGTTTCTTCTGACAGCCAACGGCGAAGTTCCGAAGATGCAGTTCACAGACCCAGAGTCGGAGCCAGTGCTCAAAAATCGCTGTGAATGCAATTTCAAGGACCACAAGCACCGGCCGTCGCGATTCACGTGAATGAAGACGCACTTCTGAATACAGTATTAGGATATTGTCGACCCTGATCTGCAATCGACCCGAGTAAAAAAAATTCAGATCTTGTGGCCCAGTGGAAGAACAAATGTTCGAACACCAGATGAAAGGGAGAATATCCTTCTCGCGAAGAATATCGCCTCGAAAAATTGGCAAGCAGTCGCTAACGCCGTCCTCAAGCAAAAGCAATTGAAACCGGACACGTTCCATTTTGATTTTTGTCTCTAACGGAAATGAAAAACTTCGACAACGTCACAAATAATTAAAATCCACCAATCAGCACACTGCGTCCAAAATTTGGACGCGAACACTCGATATCCTGAGAGATGCATGCAGGCTTTCTTTCTCGGCGCTTCGCACCTCGTCGCCGGCGCTTTGCGCCGTCTGAGCGCTTTACGAAAATCTCTGGAAAGCCTGTTCGCAGGCTAATACACGGCCATGTTAGTCAAGTAAGATGAATAGCTTCAATATGCAAATCAACCTGACTTCTTACCAATTCTTACAAGCCTTCTTCTTGCCAGCCTTGTTTGTGTTACAGTCACCTGAGATACAGAATCCACAATAACTCAATTCGAATGGACAAATTTGTTTTCACCAACATCAAGTCTTATTACTGTATTTTCTCGATTAAACGCCCCGGCGTTTATTTCAAACTTGGCCCTATAGGGCCGGCGTTTATTTGAATTCAGGAGTTTTTTCAAGCCCTATGTTTCTAAGAAATGATTTTTATTCATTATTTTTGACAGCTTTATAATGAGACATCATTTTTAAAGCATATTTAACCTTTAATAATTGTCTAAGGGGTTGATTTTCAAATACAACTTGGAGACCCGGCGTTTATTCGGGGCCCGGCGTTTAATCGAGAAAATACGGTATGTGAATTTGTCTCCAGTTGACTAAAATGGCATATAGCAGTCGAATTAGGTCTCAGTTATTGTGAAGTTAAAAAAAGCCATAGCAAGTGTACAAAGTGTAACACAAACTTCGTTCACTTATCAACTTCCCTTGTATTCAAATAGGCACAATCAGTACTTTACCTGACAGCTTATGTATGCCGTGAAGTTATATGTACAGTGGAACTTCAATTTAACGAACCTCTATATAATGATGATATAACGAACAATATTTTTCGTCCCAGTAATAGCAAAATATATGGAAAAGATCAATATAACGAAACCTGGATATAGCGAACACATTTTGCCAGTCCCTTGGCCCTCATTATATCGAGGTTCCACTGTATTTAGTCAGTGCACATTGAATATGACATGGTAGATAGTTAACGAGGCGCATAGCCGCAAGTTGGCTATAACGGTCTCATATCCAACAAGCGCAAATGGAATAATTGTCACTGCTTTTGTTGACGAGTATCAGCCAATGTATTTGTGGTTAAATTATGATATAATTATGAGCTCATATGCTCATACATACCTTTGCCTTTAAACCAATCAAAACGCAGGAATTGCAATATACCATTGTTAGTTTATTTAAAACTAGCAATGGTATATTACAATTCTTGCATTTTGATTGGTTAACAGGCAATGGTATATGAGTTCATATGCCATTGACTGCAAATATGGTAGCCAAAACGTGTCAACGAAAACAGCTGGGGAGCTATAATATTGCAATTCTTTGGGCGTTTTTAATAAAACAATTTTTCCCCTTTGCTTGTTGGATATGAGATCGTTATAGCCAGTTTGGTGCTATGCGCCTCATTGGCTATCTACCATCTCATATCCAACACATGCTCGTGGAATAATTGCAATTCCTGAGCTTTGATTGGTTGACAGACAATGGTATATGAGCTCATATACCATTGACCAGCTCATATACCATTGACCACAAAAATGGTGCTGATATGCATCAACGAAAACAGCTGGGGAGCTCGAATATATAGAATAGTGCAATTCTTAGGGTGTTTTTAATAAAACAAATTATTCCACTCGCGCTTGTTGGATATGAGATCGTTATAGCCAACTCGGCACTACACGCCTCGTTGGCTATCTACCATCTCATATCCAACGCATGCTTGTGGAATAATTGTTAAATATTTAATCTTAACAAGAAATTTGCAATTGGATTACAATGTGTACTAATGTTCAGGTCAAACAAAAACAGCCTATTGTAAGAATTTACCAACAGTGAAACATACTTTTAAGTGAAGCAGGATCAGGTTTTAACAAATCCTCCTCATCAAGAAGGGTGTCTGAGTCAAGAATATCCTACAAAACAAAAAACGTTATCTTCAATATCATGATATAAAGAATGTCCCCAGCTCCACAGCAACACTGACATATTCTAAATCAAGCAAATGATGTTTGGTATTACAAAAAAAAAAAGTTAGGAACCAAGGTGGAGTCAACGTGAAAGAACGGCTCCCAGAATAATCTGTCAACCACCACATTACAGACAGTCTACCAACAAGTCACCAACTGACAGATACCTTGCAATGGTGAAATCACTAAATCTGTGGTAGCTTTCAGCAGTTGGACCAAAGGTTAGTGAAGACAAAACAAAGATTACATTTCAAGGTATAGTGCAATGGTGAAATCACTAAATCTGTGGCAGCTTTCAGCAGTTGGACCAAAGGTTAGTGAAGACAAAACAAAGATTACATTTCAAGGTATAGTGCAATGGTGAAATCACTAAATCTGTGGTAGCTTTCAGCAGTTGGACCAAGGGTTAGTGAAGACAAAACAAAGATTACATTTCAAGGTATAGTGCAATGGTGAAATCACTAAATCTGTGGTAGCTTTCAGCAGTTGGACCAAAGGTTAGTGAAGACAAAACAAAGATTACATTTCAAGGTATAGTGGCATGTAATTGTCACGAAGTGTCCAACAGTAGAATGACTCAAATCTATTATACATACAATGTCTTCATCATCAATATCCTGGGCTGATAATGTCCAAATTTTTGCAACATTTTCATCTTTGACTTTGGGCTTGCAAGCTGCCAGAACAATGTAAATGACTTAGCCATGACTTATGACATTTAACTCAGTGGGTTGATTGCAAGAAGAAGAATGAAAACACAATGATTGCACCAGTTTAATGCAAATGAGCCTGGTGAATATGACGGCATTATTTTGTTATTGTACATTGTCAGGGTAATTGTGAATCCACAGGCCTGCACGTAGCTATTACAATTATAACAAAAAGCCATGACTGTTTTCAGAATCACTGTAATTATAACCACTCAGAATTTCTGAAATACAAATCCTTATTCATTGCCATAATGTTTGCTAAAAAGGTAAAAATATTATTTATAAGGCTAAAAAAGGTTATAAAACTTTAAAAAGGAACTGAACATTTTCGACTTGTTGTCATCATCAGGGTTAAAAGCCGGCCGTGATTCCATTTTGGAAGTTCATAAAAACCTGCTTAATCGTTGTTAACAAATGCCACTATCAATGATTTCATTTGTCAACTTGCATTAAAAAAGTATTTTCACAGTTTTAGACTGTTGATCAATTTTGAAGTCAATCGCAAACTATTTGACATGAGGCTCTATATTTGTCATATTGATAACATCACACTTCAGGCAAATTGAGGACACAAATGTTTCCCTGTCTGCCCGCACACAGAACATTTGTTGCAGACACAAAATTTGTGTCCGAGATATACAAAAAAATAGTTAAATATGATTTCAGAAACATTTTATATCTGCAATAAATGTTTTCAGGTTTGTACAGCATAGCAAAACATTTGTTTTGTGTTCCGCTTGTTTGCTCAGCTAAGAAACATCACAAGCAACAACATGTCTGTAACAACGTGTTCTCATTTGCTGTGGGCTTTACAACAACATGTCTGTAACAACATGTTCTCTTTTGCTGTGGGCTTTACAACAACATGTCTGTAACAACGTGTTCTCATTTGCTGTGGGCTTTACAACAACATGTCTGTAACAACATGTTCTCATTTGCTGTGGGCTGAATTAACCAGTACCCCACCCAACTAAAATTTTTACCATGTCCGAGATATACAAAAAAATAGTTAAATATGATTTCAGAAACATTTTATATCTGCAATAAATGTTTTCAGGTTTGTACAGCATAGCAAAACATTTGTTTTGTGTTCCGCTTGTTTGCTCAGCTAAGAAACATCACAAGCAACAACATGTCTGTAACAACATGTTCTCATTTGCTGTGGGCTTTACAACAACATGTCTGTAACAACATGTTCTCATTTGCTGTGGGCTTTACAACAACATGTCTGTAACAACGTGTTCTCATTTGCTGTGGGCTTTACAACAACATGTCTGTAACAACGTGTTCTCATTTGCTGTGGGCTTTACAACAACATGTCTGTAACAACATGTTCTCATTTGCTGTGGGCTGAATTAACCAGTACCCCACCCAACTAAAATTTTACCATTTCAGTTGTTCAAGCACTATTCAACTACCTGGTACATCTAAACATGTCTGTAACAACGTGCTCTCATTTGCTGTGGGCTTTACAACAACATGTCTGTAACAACGTGTTCTCATTTGCTGTGGGCTTTACAACAACATGTCTGTAACAACATGTTCTCATTTGCTGTGGGCTGAATTAACCAGTACCCCACCCAACTAAAATTTTACCATTTCAGTTGTTCAAGCACTATTCAACTACCTGGTACATCTAAACATGTCTGTAACAACGTGTTCTCATTTGCTGTGGGCTTTACAACAACATGTCTGTAACAACGTGTTCTCTTTTGCTGTGGGCTTTACAACAACATGTCTGTAACAACGTGTTCTCATTTGCTGTGGGCTGAATTAACCAGTACCCCACCCAACTAAAATTTTACCATTTCAGTTGTTCAAGCACTATTCAACTACCTGGTACATCTAAACATGTCTGTAACAACGTGTTCTCATTTTCTGTGGGCTTTACAATTTGTGCTTGACAACAGATGAATTAACCAGTACCCCACCCAACTAAAATTTTACCATTTCAGTTGTTCAAGCACTATTCAACTACCTGGTACATCTAAACATGTCTGTAACAACGTGTTCTCATCTGCTGTGGGCTTCACAACAACATGTCTGTAACAACATGTTCTCATTTGCTGTGGGCTTTACAACAACATGTCTGTAACAACGTGTTCTCATTTGCTGTGGGCTGAATTAACCAGTACCCCACCCAACTAAAATTTTACCATTTCAGTTGTTCAAGCACTATTCAACTACCTGGTACATCTAAACATGTCTGTAACAACGTGTTCTCATTTTCTGTGGGCTTTACAATTTGTGTTTGACAACAGATGAATTAACCAGTACCCCACCCAACTAAAATTTTACCATTTCAGTTGTTCAAGCACTATTCAACTACCCGGTACATCTAAAGTTACTACTACTTTATGTAGCAAGCTCATTTTTCCCCATATATTTTACCAATAAACTAACCAGGTTTTGAAGAAAAGGAAAGTGGAAGCTGTGAACTTGTACCTACTTCAAAACTAGGCTTGCAAGCCGAGATCTGTAACAAAATCACACAGATTGTTATTGTACATTTATGAAGGTTTTTAAGTGTAACAGCATTGTCAAATAAACATATTTGAATTGTAAAATGTCTTGAGGATACATAATAATAACAGAAATAAATTAGACATTAATCTGTTTTTTTAATTTATCCTGTTCCAGGTGTTTGGTTAGTTTCAGAGCAGTGCAAAGAATGCCAAGTGGAAAAAAATGGTGATGGTTTTCTCTGGTCTTTTTTTTTTTCACTTGCCATTCACTGAACAACTAGAACAGGCTAGTTTTGATTAAGCAGTTAAGAAATATATTCTTTATTAACTAAGGATGGTTCATATACTTAACATGTTATTTCATTTTTAGTGGAACACTTTTTTTGTAATAATGGTATATAAGACAACTTATAGTCTAACATACCTGAATGGTGGTCACATCTCCAAATTTCTCTTTTAGGACAGTGCTCGCATCCAAAGTCAAACTTAGTTCTTTTGGCTGAAGAACAAAGTATCAGTACTGTAACATTACCATAAAATTCCCAAAAATAAGTAAACTTGTGTTCTACCTTGTGCACAGGGAGGGGATCAGAGGAGAAAACAGGGAAACAGGCCCTGCATACACCCCTAGTGACCTGTGAATTGTTAATTACAGGCAAAGAAGAAAGATGGAAATGTGCTGATAGTATAATTTATAAAAAACTTAGACTATTGTTACAATATTTAGGTGGTGCGATTTAATTAGTACAATACTTACAACAGAAATGTTGACAAATCCAGCAAGTTTGAGTGCAGAAGCCAGTTTTTCAGGAGGTCTTAGATTTCCAGTTGATCCTGATATAAAAATATTAGACATTTAATAAAAGGAAGGAAATTTGGCTGATACAATTATAATAATACAAATCATCAATACATAGCTACATTTGCTGGACATGGCAAGATGGAAGGAAATCGGAAAACGTAGGGCTGTAACATTTCAGAAAGACTACACAAGTCATCATCATCATCATCATCAGTCTTTAATCATGGTATGAGAAGCATGATACCTTAAACAAATTATTCATACTACCATTTTAATCAACATTGCAGACTGGAGAACATTATAAGGCATGCATAAACAGTTATGTCTAGGCTTCCATTACAAGTTACACCTGGTAGCATTAAGCAGGTTGCTCAATCTAATTATCAAGTACCGGTACACAATAATAGTCTGTGAGAAAATGGAGTGTCTTTTCCAGATGAAATCAAGCCGAATGATAGAATTGACCTTACCTGTAGGCTCTGTGAGAGTTAACTTTCCACTCGGTTTTAAGATCCTGGCAATTTCTGCCAGAAGGTCAAGACTGTGAACCAGCAGGGAAGGCAACGTTGCCCCAGATAACACAACATCAAAAGCTGAGTCAAGATGAGATGCTGTGAAATAAATAACATACAAACCCAACACTCCTCGTTAATTCACATCTCTCTCAAGATTAAAATTAAAGACTCTTGTAGATACTGGATCTCATCAAAGTGAAAAGTGGCAAATAAATGATGATGATGATGATGATGATAAATGAATCATAATCTTAAATTAATAAATGGACAAACACTTCCCCTTTCAGTTGAAGTTCTTTACAGGCAGGGTTTTCAGCAACACTTTTTTCAGAACAAAAATGTAAATATTCATCTTAACGGCTTTTCTTCAACGAGAAAACCGCAACAGACTGTTCAAAACGTAGGTTGAACAAGAAAAAGCTATATTTTAAGAATGGTTGTGAAATACAGTCTGCCACCTTTTGCTCACCAAATTGCAAAACAACTAGATTCCATTTTGCTGTTGTTTGTCCAGTTATAGATGCAAAGAAACATCAAAAACGGTAAGAACATCAATGACTCACTCAACGTAATCTGGTGGGCCGATATTTTAGTCGTACCACATTTTGACGTCATCCCGTTTTACTGCAATACTCACACAACTTAAGCCTTTCTTCGTGCTCCACGGAAACTTTCCCTTCAAGACCGACTGAAGAGTTCAGTTGAACCACGATCTCTTCAATCTTTTTAGGCGGAGTACTTCCTGACCAAATGAGAAGAACACTTTGACCCTGTTTTACCTCTTCAGCCATGTCGACTTCATCGAACGTTGTCCTTTCGTGCATCACTTACATGAAGTATCACTAAAAATCTGTCACATTTCATGTCTTGTACACAACGCATGTGGCTTAGAACGAACGAATCCAACATGGCGGACGGCGAAGAAGAAAATCTTGTCAGTGAAAGCAAGCGGGGAAGAAAACGGAAAGCAAAAATTGAATCAAGAAAGCAACAGAAGGTTGTATATTAACATTTTTTGTTGTGCAAATATTAACTTTCTTTCTAGAAGTATATGAGGGCCATTCCAAATAAAATTCGCACCCCCCGTTGACGAATTTTTCTTAAGAGGTCTAAAATATGTCGGCACCTTTGATTCGTTCTGAGGGGGTAAGTAAAAAATGAGCTTTCTGACGGGGTTAAGAAGAAATCGGGTATTTCTGAGGGGGGCATCACGTCGGCACTTTGATCTTTTTTCTTAGGGGGTAAATTTTGGGACGTATACAAAACATGGACCCGGGTCCATGGACCACCCCTGTGGACCCGGCCCATGGACCACCTTGTGGACCCGGTCCATGGACCACCCCTAATTTTCAAAAGAAAATCAAAGTGTAGAATGGGGACAGGGTATGAATTGACGGCAGGTACTAAAACACAAAACAACGAAATGAAACCACTTAAACCAAATGACCAAAACCAAATTAGCAAAACCACTGAAACGACCAAAACGAAACCGCCGAAACGGTTGAAACCAGCGAAACAAAACATAATCACTGAAACCATTACCATTAGCGAGAGCTAACCGTAAACAGGCTAAGCTGAGTGTTATTCAGGCTAACCGAAGTGCTATTGAGGCTAACCGGAGTGCTAATTAGGCTAATAAGATCACAATATTGTCAAAATATTGTTAAAAACTGTGTAGCGCTTATTAGGCTAAGCTATGCTAACTGGAGTGGCCAATCGGAGTGGAAGGCATGGAAGGTGCTCTCCGGTTTATAGCCTGAATAGCACTCCGGTTAGCCTAACTAGGACTCTGGTTAGCCTAACTAGGACTCCGGTTAGTCTGTTTACGGTTAGCTGGTAAAGGTTTTGCTTGTTTTGGTGATTTTGTCTTGTTGTCTTTGTCACTCGTTTCAGCTGTTTCAGTTGTTTCGGCGGTTTCGTTTTGGTGGTTTAGCTTGTTTTGGTCTTTTGTTTCGGTGGTTTCATTTCGTTGTTTTGGGTTTTGGTACCTGCCGTCTATTTATACCCTGTCCCCATTCTACACTTTGATTTTCTTTTGAAAATTAGGGGTGGTCCATGGACCGGGTCCACAAGGTGGTCCATGGACCTGGTCCAGAGGGGTGGTCCATGGACCCGGGTCCATGTTTTGTATACGTCCTAAATTTTGACTTACCACGCGGAATGGCCCTGAAAATACTCTTTTTCTCGGTGACTTGAACGGCTTACAAATGAGTGTTTGTCAAAAATCACTGTAGAAACTGTAATTACAGTGAGTCCTAGGATCAGTATTACAAATAAATAGCAAACTGTCGCGAAATGTGTCATAAACTTTAAAACGTTAGCTAGCTCAAGTGCATGAAGTTAGTATTTGGTTATGTTAATGTAAGTGGTTTCAACGTATTTTTTCCTATTAAAATTGGCTGATACAATAGGGAATGAGTGTCCGTTTAGACGGTATCCGGTCGTTCCGAGACAAAGTCGTTTCGAGACAAGTCATTTCGAGATAAGTTGAGGTCGATTCGAGACACAAGTAAAGTCGTTTCGAGACAAACTGAGACACATGTAAAATCGATTCGAGACAAACTAAAATTGCTTCGATTTAGAAGTAAACCCGAGAAAAGATCAGTATATTAGTGTTTCAGTTTGCGAATAAGCTAAAATTTGCCGAAGTGAGCAAATTTGTCGCGATGAACTTATTTTGATGGTAGAACCTCTGTTTGTTATTCAGGGAAAACGACAGAATACGGAATAGATAAATTCAGAACAAATTTCTAAAGCTGTGTTTGTGGAACTACCTTTATTCTCAATACCTTCGTCAGTCTGCGATGTTTGTAAACTTGCAAAGTTTTCGTGCAGTGACTGCAGTCTTTTACCTGCTTTGTATTTTCGCGGTGAATGACTCTGGCCACAATTTGCTAGATTTCCACGTCAAAGAACTTTAAAATCGTTGAATACATTTTATACCGTGACAGTTTGCCTTTTTCCTTTCCTTTCTTATGACTTTCATAGCTTTAAAAGAACCTTTAAACGTTTTTGTCCCATTAAATAGTATAGTTATTTGTATCGGAAAGACTTTGCGGGAGCACTGGGTATTATTTACGTCGATCGATCCAGTCGCTTCGGTGAATTATACCTTATTCGTAATACACTGATCTTTTCTCGAGTTTACTTTTATATCGAAACAATTTCAGTTGTCCGAATCGACTTTACATGTGTCTCAGTTTGTCTCGATTGAACCTAGGATGAAATTGAACCATAACAACTATACATGCACAGCGTTTCTACTAAAACGCCAAACATAGCATCACATCAGTGGTCAATTTCTTTGCCCAAAGGAGACGTATAACTGGTTGAGACATGGCTTGTTGGTATTCACTTGGAACTCTCAGTTAAATAGGTGTGTCAATTATTATGAACCATGGCCCATTAATTTTTGCGCATGCTCATTGGACAAAACGCATCACGCGATACAAAATAGGACGACAGGTATCAGTGAATATACCCCGTCCAATTTGATATCCATCATCTGATTTTGTAGGCAAGCACAAAAACAAACAGATAAAGTCACCTTGGTTAATTCTTACTTTTGATGAAATCGCAGAGTTAAACTATCACATAAACTAATCAACCTACATTTGTTTCAACCACAGTTACGCAGGGTTAAGAGGTTTAGAAGGTTTTTTCTTATAAATTTACTGGCAATAAAGTGCATTGTAGAAATTAATCGAAGGGTTCTAAAAGAAATAAACCCTTTTCTGGCTTGCTGGTATATTAGAGGATAATGCCCTTGGCTGATGGATTGTCCTTAAAACTTTACAATAGCCCCAGACGCTTCGCTTCTCAGCTAACTGTACATTTTTCAATGATCTTTCAGCCTTAGGCATTATCCTCCAATATATCAGCTGCCTGAAGGGGTTTATTTACTAAATAACTGCTTCAGGTGTTTAATATTCAGCTGAATATTTACTGGTAAATAACAGCACATTTATATCATTTGCTCGTTTTTTTTATTATTCCAGAAAGCTCCAAAATGGAAAAATATCAAGAATCCAGGATTTGACCAAGAAAAACTTAAAGAAACCACTTGTTTCATGAGAAATGGTGAGTGGCAAAATATAATGATCAATCATAGTCTAAATTGATCTTGAAATCATTGAAATAACTTCTGCAGTTATGTGTACTACTGACTCCTGGTAATTAACTCAAACCCCAGTAACTTGAATCTCCCAGTTACTAGTTCTAACAAAAATTGATTGCACCTGGATTTGCTCCATACATCTACTGTAATTTCACTCTCAATAATTTGAACTCTCAGTAACTCAAAAATCTTGCTACATGGAACTGTTTTTCCCCTCAAGTCATTTCCCATCTCTTGATAACTCTAACTCCCAATAACTTGAACCTTTTTATGATTTCCCTTGCTCGAGTTACTTGGAGTCTATATATTTATTTATTTGAATGGAGGATCATGGTCGGAGATATCTTTGATTCAATACACACAATACAGTATATCATTTAATTTGATTTTTTTTTTCGAGGAACAAAACCTAAAGAACAGCTTTTTGTGACTCACTGCTCTACCAGCCTGAGGGGAATTAAAATTCTTGAGTTGAAAATATTAGACAACCAAGGCCTCAAATTGGTAAATGCAATGCGAACAGACATTGATAATTTTTATTTATGGGTTAGAGACTGTCGTGAGTGTGTTGTTTACAAATACACGCACACGCTGACCGCACAATGAACAAGAAACTTTTAACACTGCACGAGGCAGAGCCGAGTGCAGTATTGCAAAAATTTCGAGTTCATTGTGCGGCCAGCAAGTGCTTGTATTTGTAAACAAAACACGAACTAACAGTCTCTAACCCTTTTAATATACAATCTCAGGGGCAGATCCAGGAATTCCTGAAAGGTTGTACATCTTTAATAGTTTTCAACGTCTTGGGTGTGGATGGCGAGCGCCTGCGGGATCTTCTAGGGTGGGGGGGGGGGGCGAGGGGTATGCCGCTCCCCGGGAAATTTTTTTCGATTTTACCCTCTAAAACGCCATTTCCAGCATTTCTGAGACTCGAAAAGCGTTTGTGACTGCGTGATGTAAAATCTTGGGGTTACCTTATTTTTCAACCAGAAAACCAAAAATAGTAATGCATGATTAAAAGGGACAGCAGTAACAATGATAGTTATTCGTAGTTTTTCTATATGCCTCGTTAATTGAACAAAGTAGCTTGAAAAAGTCTTCTTGGATGAGCTATTACAAAGCCCTGTATATTTCTCTTCTACCTCTAATCTCTCAGAGTAATGCACAACAGGTATAACAGCGAGATCTGAGAAGCGCTCTTTAGACAGTTTCATGAGCGAAAAGGACCGCTCAGCTTCCGAACTTCTTATTGGTAGGGTGCATCCAATGGGGAGAGGACGATGGATGTTTGGAAAAGCATCCTCGTCACAGTAGAAGATTGCTTCGAGAAGATTGCTTGGAAGTTCCTGCACTGCTGACTGCCACATAGTTTTCCATATTTGCAAACTAAAGAAACGATTAATTTTACCCACCACTCAGTTTTCAAGATGGTATCTGGAATGGGAATATTTTGTTTAAGAATTGCTCTTATTGAACATTCGCGAAATGTATATCATCATATTCTTAACTTGACAATCAGTCAATTGTTGGAAGATAAACAACTACATATAAAACAATTTTATTGTTTTGTTCTTATTATGAAGAGTCAAACAAATAAAAAAATGCTGCTCAAAGGGGGGGTTGCAACCCCCTCAACCCCTCCCCTGGATCCGCCTCTGAATCTGAGTACACTGCAAGCAAAACATTGAACTAGACTTTTAGTGAATAAGAATTTGAGAAGTACATAATTATACAGCTGGCTAAGATCAATAATATAGATCCAAAATCAGCGAGAAACTTGTTCAAGGTGAGTTGATCGCTTTTACAAGCCAGCAAGTCAATCGCATACAAAACTTTCATTGTTCAGCTTCAGTTTACCTTTGAAATGGAAACACTCCAGGTTGTTTTCTTCTTGGTAATTTTTGGTATTGAATCGTTGATAATTTGAGGAATATCTTTTTCTTCTACTTCTGCAAGCCTTGAAGCTGAAAACATTTTCAATAATGCACGATTTTTGTGCATTATTGTCAATAACGCACTGTCGGAGTTTGCTGACTACAGGTAAAGCAAAATCATGTGATCGATTTTAACCAATGGCACGCATGGATTTTGGACAGTGAATGAAGATTGTATATTAATGAGTGTTACTGTGTGTGTGGCATGGTGTTATCTGGTGTCATGTTACTCTTTATACCATGCCATAGAAATACAGCCAATAAGAATTCAGGAAAGCTCTTGTATATCCGATGGTTTCAACCCAACCTTCCAATGATGTGCTGCAGTCTTATTCTTGAGTAAATTTATTAAGCATAGTTTCTATTGCATGGTATAAAATAGTTACACACAATACTTTCTTGTGGTATACCATGGAATATCCCTTTTGTCATTTGTATGAAGAACGAAATAACTGCTTGAAATGTCACTAAAAACATTGATTTAAATTTTAAGGTGCGGTCTGCGGAATCGGTCTGCGGTCGTCTTCAAAAACACCAATTATGACATCACATGTTTTTAGTTTTGACAATTTTAATATCTCTGCGATAAAATGTCCAATTACTTTGAAACTTCGGGATATGTTTATTTGGCTCTTAATAAACACATGGGCAAAAAATAATAAAAAAGAAAGTTCTGTTCATTTGACAGGTCTTTGAACATTAAAGAGTATTTGTTCAAAAAATCACTTTCAGCCTTCTAATATTGAAAATAGCATTTCTGTTTTTGTGTAAAGGTTTACGATGTATTCATCCCTATTATTTCACATTCACCACCTACTGCAAGGGACGCTGGGTAGGGCAAAGCTTGATTGATGTGTTCAAGGAAGAGTTTCGATCTGAGACACAAGAATATTATGTGAGTATGGTACCATTAGCAACCTGTGTATTAAGTAGCTACACTACAGTTGTATGTGTACATGTGTAATTGCTAATACCTTGGAGACAAATATATATTAAGTAAGGGGATGTAGGTTTTGAAACCTGCTGAGGAAGTTTTATTTTTCTTTCCCTTCATATGTTGTCCAAAGTGTAGTCATGCTTTAGCTTTATTAATGCTAGTGAAACTACACAGTAATGATGCTTTAAATATTTAAACTTGTTTTTAAGTACATTTCTAGCCCAAGCTGAGAGGCTTTTTTCTTTTTTGCAGGAAAGACACAGATAGCGAAGCCGCTATCGTGGCAAGGAAAAAAAAGCCCTCTGGTCACGGTGGTTGAGAACCTCACTTCCATGCTATTTTGAAATGCGATAGCTCGCCAAACTGGTTTTTTGCGGGGTCTGTTTGATTTAAATTTGTAATATGACATACCGGTATCTGCATGCATACCGATCCGTGAATTCTCGACTTGCGGAATTTAGTGAATTCTTCAACAACCTGATGATCCAGAACTCGGTGAAAGACGGTATCTAAAAATAGTATTAATAGTTTTTGTAGAGTATGCCATTTAAAATTGTTAACTCTGGATCTGGAAGGTTCAATTTCCTCGGTGTTTGTGCAAAAGAGCAACACACAGACGCGAGGTGTCCCGTTGGGATTTCCTACTGGGATTTTCTGTAAACAAGCAGATCGCTGTGTTATTTTTGTACGTAAAACGTCGAAGAAATATGGACATTAAAATTCAAAAATCTCTTTGAGGGTCTGAGTTTTTCCTAACAAAAAGGTAATGGAACCTAAGCAGACGCTTAAGTGCCACAAGAACTGAACGAGCATAGAAATATTTGGCGGAAAATATTAAAAGGTGTCATAAATGCCGATTCTATCCCGCAGTGAAGTCTTCTTCTTGCGTTCGGCCGAAATCGCTATCAACGCAAAGCTACCATCTCATGTCTTTGATATGCGAATCAATCAGCTGCTAAGATGGTAGCTTAAAGCATACTCTGCTGCACCCTGAAAGGCTCTCTTCAATTCACTGCCTACGGTGTAGTTTTCTTTGTTTATAGTTTCTTTGTGTACAAAAAACCGGTTCTTGCCACTCCTGGGGTGCATTGCAGTGTTTAAACCAATGTGAAAATCACTGGGAAAGGGCGGGCACTAAGTAAGGAAACCAATCAGCGACTGAGAACTTTCAAATTCTGTACTCGTGGAAGTGAGGTTCTCAACCGCCAAGACCAGAGGTTTTTTTTCGCTTGTTCGATCGTGGCTTCACCACTCTATCAACAATCGCGGCTTCGCTGCTCTATCAACAATCGCGGCTTCGCTGCTCTATCAACAATCGCGGCTTCGCTGCTCTTTGTCGCCGCAAAAAACCCTCTGGCACCCAGGGTAATCTTATGACATTAGTCTCTAAAATACTTAATGTTAAATTTAAAAAAATTTGTCCTGCAGGAGAAGGCAATAACAGCTGGAAAAATAACAGGTATTGTATGTTATTGACCACTAGTTCAATGTACCGGTAATGTTTTAACAATTTAACTTAAATTAAATGAGGATATATAGGCATCACTTTAAATAATTGGCTACTCATGGCTTTGAACAGAAAACATTTGGCAGAATATAATTTACCAAAAGTTCTTGACAGTATTTCTGGTGACAGTGTTTTATATTTAAATATTTGATTTTAATTTATAGTTTAAATACAGATTGGTTAATTTTTAATTTTTTTATATTTTTTATTTTATCTGTCACATTTGAGTACCAGTAATTTGGTGTCCACTGAAATGGTGGATTCATGTAACCTTAAGAGCAATGCACCATCTGCAGGGCTCGAAATAATTTCTGAAGGGTCTCCGGACACGATGACCGGCCAAATCCATTTTAGCTCGGTCATACCTCATTTCTGCCCAGACAAGATTGCAACATGTAATTTTGCAATGATCATTAAATACTGGTATATGTAAATATAGGGAAAAATAGCTTTTACTGCATGTTCTTCGCACTGCAATGTAAGCTTCTGTGGACTATTTTTAACTGTGAAAACATACTTAGGTACCAGGTTGAGTCTAGCTTTCTTTGATGGAAGAGTTCAATTGGCAGTTCATTATTCATATCTAACACTGTCAGTGTTTATTATTAATGCAATATCTTCTAAATTAAGGTTTAAAATGCTGCTGCAGAAAGCCATGAATTTTATATAAATTTCTGTTAAAATTCTTCCCTCACAATTAAACACAAAGTAACCAATGCTGCAAAACCTTGTCCATTTGCTTGGTATAGAGAAATAAATTTATTTATCTGTGGCAATAAAACAATAAAACGACATGCATGACAGAGAGCAAGGTCAATTTCTGAAAACTGTTTTTAGCTTATGCATCTCCCAACGTGGATGAGAAAAGTAAACAAGCTTGTAATAATGTATGTTTACTTTTGCAGTGAATGGTGGTGTAGTATCTCAAAACACAATTCTTAAAGACAATGATGTTATTTGCAATAAAGTTCACAGGTTTGAAAACTGTTTTTATTTCCACAAATGTCAATATTTGAAAATAATTAGCATCAGGAACACCAATTAAATTTTGGTACCTCAGTGAATGGTGCTTATTTGACAGTGCACTTATTCAGAAGAGGGTGCTTTTTTTAGTGCAGAATGCACTATTGTGATGGTTTGTTAATTAGGGCTGTCGTCTGCTAACCCACTTAAGCGCTAGGGCACAATGGTGTAAACTTGCACCAGATTTTTCAGTGCTAAACTCCTAATAATCAGGAAACCAATATCCTAGATGTAGCGCAATTTTAAAAAAAATGATCAAAAGAAATATTTTTTATTTGATTTGTTAATTTTTTACTTTTTGAGAAACGTCTTTCGAGCAGTTAAAACCAAATTCTAATTAAATTAAAGTGAAGTAGTTGGCTTTATCATTGAAAGCAAAACAACTGCTATCAAATTTCCGTAAAAAACACAAAAAAAGTATCATGTTACAGCATTTTGCAAGAAAAACAAAAGTACAGTGGAACCCCGATATAACGATCCTCGATATAACGATATTCCCGATATAATGATGAATATTCTATGTCCCAGCAAAAGTTACAGTAAAATGTATGGGACGGAACGGGCGTGTTTAAAAGACGAAATGGCGAAATGACGAAATGATACTGAAGATAAAAGCCAAAGTTGTAAGATATAACCGCTCGAAAAGTTGCCCGATTTATTCTGTTTGGGGTCGGGGCATTACATTTTTTGAGTCAAGGGGGTGAGGGGTGGGGGTGTTTTTTCTGCATTGGTACTTGTACAGTAATTCTTTTGTTTACTAATTTCTTTACCACCTCCCTGTACTTATTTGTATAAGATTTCCTTCTCTTAATTTTTTTGTGCAAGATTTTTTTTCATAATTGCTTATAACACCTTGTAAAAGCTTAATGGTAAGTAACGTAATGGACTGTAAGTACTGGTAAATAAATTCCGACAAATTAAATAAAAAATCGTATAAAAAGACATATATATAGCTAATTTCTTCAGTAATTTTTTTTTAATTTTCTGTAGTAAGACAAGCAAAGCCCATAATGTTATCTTTTCTAGATCCACAGATACGCGGAAAATAAGTTAAAAATATAATTCATTCATGAGTTTCATTGGAGCACGTGAACATAGGCAGGACGTAAAACGCCGCTGTCTCGTCTGTTTGTCGCGAAGTAGGTTCGAATTCGGTTTTGATAATCCATTTCTTGTGAATGTTGGAGCTAAAAACATAACTTCATAGCCGCTGCTCGGTAGTAAATATCAGATAAGCAAATCATTTTCTTTCGATGCCGAAACAAAACGCCGACATTTCAAGAATGTCCTAGGCGTATCAAACAGCGCCCTTTTAACAGAGAGTCTTTGTGACGGAGAATTTTTGATTGCAGATTCTTTTATTTGTCGGGATTTAACTACAAGAATACAATTGGCAACATATGAAGATTCCATTAGAATGGTTAGATCGTATAACTTTGGTTTTTATCTTCAGTATCATTTCGCCATTTCGTCATTTCGTCATTTCGCCATTTCGTGTTTTAAACACGCCCGGATGGAACCCTGATATAACGATCTTCGATATAAAGATATTCCTGATATAACGATGAGAATTTAGCGGACCGAACGTAAAATCCTCCCGATATAACAATATTATCAGTACACAGTAAAATTTATTTGCAAAACGTCAAATTTAATGCAATAACATTACTGTAATCGAGTACTCTCTAACGTTTCTAAAAACAGCTTTGTACGATGATATACGAAAATGATACTGTGTTCTAAGCCTTGTTATCAAATTATTCTCTTTATCCTCCTCTTACGTGTATATGCAATAAAAAGTACTTGTTACCCCAATATAATGATAGTTCCAGTTATTTTATGGCCATATCATTATATCGGGAGTTTCGATATAATGATTCTTCGATATAACGATATTATTTACTGCTCCCTTGGCATTAATCGTTATATTGGGGTTCTACTGTATCTTCTAACAAATGAACAACAATCGTGTTACGGTTGCAAAGCTAAAGATAAATGTTAGGAACACCTGGAAAGGAAAAAATAAATTGGTGTTTCAACGTTTATTTGAAAGTAAAATAAGCAAATAAACATAAAGCATCATACTTTCAATTGTCAAGATCGACTCCATTGGATTCTTCACTATGCTTTGAGTCTCTGAGTTTACTTTAACATCTCAAAACTGTACTACCTATTACTCAAAACTATTAAAATTAAATTCAGTGTGGTTAATTTTAATACTAGGGTGCGTTGTAAAATATTAAAATGCGATCTCTGGTTATTAATATGATTAAAAACGAGCCTTTTTTTAACGAGCTCGTTTTTAATCATATTAATAACCAGAGATCGCATTTTAATATTTTACAATGTCTTACCCTGGTTACTCGTCTATTTTTAAACTTGGGTGCGTGTTGATAAAAAGATCAACTTATTACAAAAATCACCTTGAATCAGGGCACTCTTCATAAGGAAGACACTACAATATGAAATCAAATCATTTTTATTACTGCCATACTGATACACTTTTAATTGTGTGATTTCCATGATCTCTCATACGCAAAAAACGCTTGTTATGGATATCAGGTAAATGTTGAGAGAAAAATAGAGTACACAAAATTTTGCCAGAAGTGAGGTGTTAAGGTAATTCGTGGGAAATAAAACTGCTCATAGATTTTCAACCAAACTTTGCCGGTGTGTTGTTTACCGTCAGGGAAGTTAAATTTTGAAATAAAAAGGGGAGTCTTCATATTTGTTTAGGAGCAGGAAGACTGTATTACCATATAATTCCTTAATAATTCCTTTGAGAGTACTGGAAAAGTACATGTTTTCGTTGATTGTGTATTATTCTGCCATAGAAATTGATCTGTATTCATTTTACAGAGAGAATTTGATCGATACTCTCAAAATAAGAGAAAACATAGGCACGCTAAGCGTGCAGGAGTTATTTTTTTCAATTTATGGGGTGGCTTGGGGTGAAACTGGGTGATTGTCCTGTTGGGATGGTTTATGCCATGGGTTGAGCTATTTGTGTATGGCGCCCCACGGAGTCACTTTTTTGCACAAAGTTTGCTTGCAAACAAAATAATTTTTACATGCATTTTGATACATCAGAACTGTTTTATTTAATACGGAAATTTTCATCATTTAAATAAAAAACAAAACTAATTCAATTGTCAAAATGTCACAAAATGGCAAGTTCTTATTCTGTTTAAAGCGGTTATTTTGTTGCTAGCTTTGTAGCAACCGTAACGGGCTACTTTTGTTTGTTACGGAATACTTTTGGCTTTTTGCCAAACACTGTAACATGATACCATTGTTTTTCTCACTTTTGTAACATGATACCTTTGTTTATTTAAAACAAACGTAACACGATACCCTTGTTTTTGTCGAAAAAGCCACGTCTCCATATAGACATTGAATGAAAAGCACTATAATAAACAAAGTAATAAACGAATCAAATAAAAAAACCCACTCTCTTCGGATTAAAGCACAGTACACCTGGAGTATTTGTTTCCTGTCAAAACTGTTCAACAAAGATTTTCGTTCATTCACAACGTAAATTCAATTCAACAAACAATGGCACGCTCCTATTCTGTTTTTGCTATCAATCGTAGTTGCTTTTAACAGTAAAGTTACTTGTACCGGTTCATTAAATGTTTGAACGAAATGTTTTACAGTTGATTTCAGTTTACTTTGGCCGCCCGCTTTGCGAAGTTTGTTGGGAAATTGGAAACTTTGTTATGAAGTTGCCAATTATGGTGCGAGCTTGCGAATCAAATTGCAAACATCGATACAAATTTCCCGACTTCGGCCCGACTGAACTCTCCAAGTTTGGTAGTTGAGGAGAAACAAGACATGTGCTCGAAAGTCATGGCGATTTCTGAACTTGAAGATTTTAGAACTTGTCAAGGAAAGTAGCTTGAAGTGCAAGACAACGTTTCGCATCAGCGATCACGCAAGTGATTTGCCGATAAATAAATATCATGCATGTAGAAATTTGGTCAAATTTTAACTTTTTTGTATGAAAACACATATTTAACAATTTCTGTGAGGCATAATCTTCACTGTCTTCAATTTCAAGTCTTCTGCGTTTGTAAACCAGATGAAACTGGATGGTTTACCCATATGTAAAATTGATTTTAATCGAAGCCGACGCGACGCGACGCGACAGGGAAGACTAATTTGTTCGAGACAACATGCTGAACATAAAAGTTTTTTATTTTTATGACATTTGTTTTTTCAACAGTTTAGCATAGCAAATTAAAGCCCTTTTTGATAACATAACTACAGAAGGATTTAATAAATTTGGGCCGAAGTTGGGAACTTTGTATCGAAGCTCACAATTTGATTTGCAAACTACGAATACGTTTCAAATCCATGATAATTCACAACTCACCAATTAATCTTTCAACGAAAACGAACTGCGACACACTGCGACACATAATTTCGTCAGATTACTTCGCCTTTATAAACTGCAATTTGATTCATTGGTTCTGATAGTACCTGAAATCTGATTGGTGTGACAAACATACATACTTCACTGACCCACTGACTGATTCATGGGACATCGCGGCAACTAAGAGCTATTTTGAAAATAACTTAAAAAATGATAGGTCACCGTATTCGTTTACGAGAAATAGATGATTTGTCTCTATCGCGAGCCAAGCCGCTTAGAAAAAAGGCACCATTTTGTTAATGTGTGTGCGCTAATTACGCCTAAAATTCTGCGCAGTTAAGATGCGCAATGCAATACAAGGGAATCACCTTAAGACTTTTATGTTGTTTTCTCAAACTATAGTTTGGGGCTGATGGAGGTATTTTTATTTAGAGCTGTATTTCCGATTCAAAGGGAACTTGTGTCCAGGATTTTTGGATTTTTTAAAGACATTAATTTTACAGTTATGGCAATTTGCGTGCTACCACTCAAGTTTTTTGTTCTTGGTTTTCACCAAAATTAAAAATCCCTTTGAGTTAGAGCTTTAAAGAGGGAAATGATGAAGGTCTACATTGCATAGAGAAGCAGATAAACACCATTTAGAGTATCCATGATAATCATTAATATGCACTTTTTAACTTTTCATTCTGGTATTTTGTTTTCTTTAGACATGAACCTCCTGTGGTGGGAAGTCCTTTAGAAATTATTGAATTGACTGATGAAGTTGTTGTTCTTAATAAACCATCTTCAATTCCAGTAAGTTGAAGTTGTTATGGTTGAATTGCTTCAATTAAAAACCTCTTTTTTGACCATGGGAAAAGGGATAATCAAAATAATTTCATTTTTTGTGCCATTGTAAATTTATACCTCATGTGGTTTAATTTTATGTTTGGTTTAAAATTACTTAAACCATATTGATTTATTTCCATTGTCTCATATTTTATATCATGATCCAGATGAAACAAAAGGCAAATAGAAAACTGTACTACCTATTACTCAAAACTATTAAAATTAAATTCAGTGTGGTTAATTTTAATACTAGGGTGTGTTGTAAAATATTAAAATGCGATCTCTGGTTATTAATATGATAAATCAAAGATCTCTTCGAGATATCGACTTTTTTTGCATGAAGTTAGTATGAGCAGAAGGTTTATCCTGGGCATTGTTGTTTGAACATATCATGGAAGAATTCAAACGTCTTTCAGTTCAAGCGTTTTTTTATTTTCGCGGAGTAAATGCTGTACTTGTCAGTCGCGACGGCTGGGTGCTTTGCGACTCATATACTTTGGCTTGGTTAAAAAAGGTAAACTTTGACGTTTGCCTTTAACATGTTTAATCGTAATAGTTGTTTCCTTTCGAGTTAGAAAGATTTCTACTCGGCTTAATAGAATAAAAAATAAAAAGTGACGCCTGATCGCAGGAAAGGTTACGCACGACAGAGTTACCTTTTGTCTCGTCACGCAATCTTAACCCCACATTGAGAGTTAAATTTTCGTTTGGATATTACCAAAAGCCGCTTCTCCTCGTTATTCTTTACCTTACGGCTACACATCCCATTTCTAACGACTACATTTCCAGCAAAACAGTTGCTGTTTATTTTTCTAATGGCGATGTATTAACTTCTGAACGGAAGAAACGTTTAACGTTTACTGCTTCCACCGGAAGTAATTTCACAACAGGCTACAAAACCGACACTTAAAAGAAGACCACCAGCTGCAAGTCTACAATGTACAAGACCAGTTTTCTGTTTTAAAGAAATGCCGCACGAAGTTGGACTGTTTAATTACTAGTAATTATTAGAAACATAAAGCCGAAACTTAACACGCAATCAGATTCTGTGCGTGCTAAACTGTTTATAAATCTTAATATGCTAATATATTATCACACCCTAGATCACTATATAAGCCTGAACTCCGTATTATAATTTTAACTTGATAATGATGACATGGCGTCATCGAAACGTTGTTCTATTTTCCTATCGCTTATTTTTCTTCTCAAATGTTTCACAAAACATTTTGTTATTCGAAAGCTACAAAAACACTTATAAATATCACTTAACACATTTAATGATGTTGCAATTAGCGAAGCGCACTAATGACGTCACAGAATTTGACCCCCGGTGTGAGTCAAAATTCGGACAAACAAACCTCTCTGTAAGAGCAATGTATGGTTGGCGGGCACTTTGGAGGCATATTTAGCGATTGTTTCACAAAACCATGGCCAGATTGGCTCGGACTTCGGAAAGCCTTACTTGTGCAACGTAGAAAGCTCAAACCGTGGTTTGAAACAAAAGGTTTGTCAAACAGAGCGATTATTCTGATTATTCAATAAATGTGTAAAATGTTTTACTCTCAGTTATTGAATGGATTATAAAGGCCCGATTTGCTGCCGGGATTTGCTGAAAGAAAACATTTATTTTTATGAGAAATGCAAAGCGTTTACACTGTTCTTAGCATAATATTTTCGCCCTCTATCTATCATATGTCGAAACAGATCGGATGGCCGGCGATCAGTGCCGTCAAATTCGGGAAGAATTCTGAACTTCTTGCAACCGACGATCTTTCCGGTGCCTAAATGAAGCAAACATACAAGTGCTATCCTTCGCAATTATATAATTCGATAGTAATTCGCTATCCGCCGCTTAAATTTCTCGGCAGCCTGAATAATTTTGCAGTGGAAATCAAGGTGTCATTACCGGATCTTCGACTAATAAATTCAATTTTGGGCCATTTTTTGGATACCTTCAATCTGTTTTTCACTTACTAAAGCAAAAATGTTTGAAATCTATCATTTTTCGAGCCTTTCGAGAATCTCGGCCTCAAATTGTGCCTTTCTTGCCCTTTTTTTCTTGTCAAGAATGCGTCCCCTCCATACAAAGCCTTTGCCAAAACTAAAATTGTTGTCCGACTCACGACTCACTGTGGTGAAATTTATTTTTAGTAATAGTGCGCTTTGCTAGATGATGTTGCAATTCTAAATTGTGCAACTCAGCAGAAATAATCAATTGTCATGAAATGAGTTCCCTTTGGTTAACTATTAGCAACGTTTTAGTGTGTTCGTGCGGGTAATGTTTGACCTCCTGACCTCTTTCAGTGCTTTGGCTAAATTAAAGGCACGGCGCCGCACAGTAAAATCTTTAGAAAAGCAGTCACTTGAGAAACACACAAGTCGTGTTTGCGTTAGTCACGGAGTGAACGTGACATGAATTTCCTTTACCACGTCATCTTTTGCTTATTAAAACCACATGCCTAGCCAGAAAAATGCCTGCTTAGCATGCAAATATTTATTTTGTTCCGAATGTTCAATAAAATAACCCAAACCAGTTCATTTAAAAGAAAGCCAAATCAAGCCAAAATGAAGAGTAGACTATAAAGGCTATCCCATTGTGTTTCTCCGTTTAGCGTCTTCCGACAAGCTTTTGGTAATTCCCCTGACGCGATGACGTGTATCCCGTGCTTTGACACATTCTTGCTGAGCTTGCAACTTACGTTTCGATTCTCAAAATACTGTAAACTAAAAACAAAAATTGGGATATCCAGAAAATAAGTCGTTGTTTTGCAATATTTAACACGTTCCGGGTAAATTGTACGACTTGTACTCGCTCCGAGCCAAACGCTTGAGTAACACAAAAATAAATATTTCACACAAACAGAGCGCAGAGTTTTCAAACTGAAACTAGGTGAATGATTATTTATAGCTACAAGCAAGAGATCGCGTGACATGGGTCTGACGTAGTGGTAGTTTTAAATAGCTTGGACATGTCCAAGCGGTCTTTGTTTTCGCTATGTGATTTTAGGTTAAATTAATATTAGCCCCTAAAGACTTGTACTAGTAAAAATTGCGTTCTTAATCGTTTTAAACTTCGTAGCCTTCGAGCGCTGAACCCCTTACATTCTTAATTGGTTATGTGACGTAAGATTTGGGCTACTCACGTTTTTATAATGTTTGTAAATTTGACAAGTCACGTTTTTTCTACAAGAACGGAAGTGCTGAAGCACAGCTATAGAGTGACACTTTCCAAGTCACGTGCTTTGATCACCCACAGCGGAAAGTATTCCCTTGAGAAATTAAAACAGTCCCTTGAGAGTTAACAAGAATGCAATCCCTTCCGGTTCAGATTTTGGCCCAGGTAAACGCTATTCTACTTTTTTTGCTTGTAAACAAGCAAAAAAAGTCGAAAAAACGAGCCTTTTTTTAACGAGCTCGTTTTTAATCATATTAATAACCAGAGATCGCATTCTAATATTTTACAATGTCTTACCCTGGTTACTCGTCTATTTTAATTTAAACTTGGGTGCGTGTTGATAAAAAGATCAACTTATTACAAAAATCACCTTGAATCAGGGCACTCTTCATAAGGAAGACACTAGTCAGAAGAACTATGATATGCCACTGGGTAAATATATATTTCTTTGGTTTGAACTAACATTTGCCTTTCACATGCTAACACTACTCTGTAATTTAGATTTTGAACGTCTACACTCCCTGTGATGATTGTCAAATAAAAGGAGTTGTTTAAAACCGTGGATTTATCTTCTACTAGCAACACACTTGAGAAACCACTTGTTTTACAGTTTTGTTAATTTTCTAAACCATAACTTTTTTGTCTGTAGTTCAATTTTGCCCATTTTGCTACAATCTGATATTTTCCTTTGTTTTTTACAACAAAACAAAGAAAAATACTTAACTGTAGCAATGATAAACTTGAACCACAACATATGCATTGTAATTTGCAGTTCTTCTCTACCTATTTGATGAAATTTATGAAAAACCTCAGTTAAACGTTTAACATTGCAAGTAACAGCAAGTGAAGTTGATTAATTACTTTAATAGGCGATTTGCATGATGGCGTCACTTGACTACAACTACCAGAATCCTCCGCTTTGTCTTTTTGTCATTCTAATTAGAGCAATTGTTTTTCAAACCCCACTGGGAATTCAAAATTTGAATAACAAAGGAAAGGCGAAATGATTCTGGTATTTGTAGTCAAGTGACGACATCGTGCAAATGTGCTGTTAATTGAAAAAGAAGTGCACAATGCTGTCAGGCATGTACTTAAGTTAATAAATTATGAACTATTAATGGCATTTGCAACATTGTTAGGTTCATCCATGTGGAAGATACAGACATAACACCATTGTGTTCCTTCTTGGAAAAGAACATGGATTAACAAATCTCTTTAGTGAGTGTGTGTTATGTACTGTCGTGTCCTGTCTCTTTGTAGTATACCGGTAGCAGCTGTTGTTGTTTAAGAATTAAATCAATACATCTCTATAACAGTGGGTGATAACATTAACAGGGTTGGCTCAAATTGTGATACTAATCCCTTTCAAATGATGTCATGAATGTTAACATTGTGCAAAAATATAAATAAACCTGAAAAAAGGATAAAAATTATAGAGAATATTTCAAAGTGTTCTTTCATGAAAGTCACACCTATTGCTGGCATAGCCTTTGATCAGTTTTAAAACATCAGTTAGCAACTTTAGCCAGTACGATTGAAGCTTTGTTAAGGGAACATATTAAAAATAAAGTTAAGTTGTACTAAAAAGTGATGGTTGATGAGACCGGGCATTCTAAACTCAAATTATACATATATACACGTATTCTAAGATGTTATAGCAAATTTGTCGCATTATTTATTTGAGTGATCAAATTTCTAATTTATTTCTGTCTTGGTTCTTTCCAAAGCAATTCACCGTATAGATCGTCTCACTTCTGGGATTTTAATGTTTGCAAGGTGTGTGTCGTAATAAAACATTATAACGATTCAATGTGAAAAATAACTTGTGAAGGTGCAAGGGACTTCATGACTCAGTTCTCTTTGGTTGTCCTATGTAACTCTGATCAACTTCATTGTGGATCAACAGAACACTGTCCAAGGCACAAGAGCTTGAACGTCAAGTGAGAAACAGACAAATAGAAAAGGAATATGTTTGTAAAGTACAAGGTGAATTTCCAAGGTAATGATGTTGTAATCTAAGACCTTTCTAATCAGTTCTAAAATATGACTAGTTAAGAGGTTCCAGTGCACTTCAAGAATTAAACAGGCCAATTTTTTCAAGTATGTATTTAATAATCCACCTTATTCTTCCTCTGTCATGTCATCACCATCCTTATTTATTTTTGGTTTATTATTACTTCTTCGTTGTTTTTCTACCTTAGAATATTATTTTAAGGTTTCCTTCAATTTGAAATTAATTTTGTACATCAGGAAAATGACTTAAAATATCATGACATACTAAGGGTCTTCAAGCTGTTCTTGGACAACAAAAACATGGCAGAGAGTGTAAGAACAAAGAGACACAGCTGGGTCATCGCAAAGTGTGGCGAGGCATGCGATCTATTCTGGTTAGCCTACAGTTAGCTTAGGTAGCTTGCGGTTAGCCTTTTTATTTGGAGAAGGGATTTCTGCAGGCATCGCATCGCCTTGCATGCTTCGCTGCCTCGCACATTAAGGCTCTACAGCGGTCTGTATTAGGTTTCTACAGGATCAGTATGAGTTAGATTATGAGCAAAAGTTTACTAACACATTCTTTAATTCTTTTATTGTTGGCAGTAAGAAGTACATGTTAAATAAACACATCAAAAAATGTTCTGCCTCATTGGGAGTAATGGCCGAAAAATCTTTAATCTTATCATTATAGTGAAGAAGTTCAGTGCAAGGAACCAATTGTTGTTGTGTCGCACAAAATTGGTGTTTGTCGAGTTAGTACAGATGGCAAGCCATGTAAAACTGTCTTTACAAGGATTAGCTACGATGGAAAATCGAGTATTGTTAAATGTAAGTTATTGAATGATAGCTGGTACCTACCTACCGTATTTATTCAACTTTAATTTATCTATTTTAATATGATGTTTCATTAAAACGATACTAGCTTTTGTTATAATTTAATACCTGGATGGTGGTGGGTTTATTTATACATTATGGTACCGCAAGAACACAACATCGAACCCTCCCATCAAATAGTAGTACCCTTTGAAGCTGCAAAAAATATATTTTAGAATTAACAGCTTTAACACTGAAAGAAATCGTCCATTAATTGTGTTTTGACAAAGAATGTTACAAGTGATTGCAGAAATGTCAACACAGTTCATTTTGTTGTACAGTGTACCTCCTATTCCTCAACACCTTTTCCATACATGGAGCAAGAAGGATATAGAAGAAAGAGTTTATATAAATTCCAAAAATGCCTCTTATTTTGTGTAGTTTTGTGCTTGTTACTATTGAGAAAGGTCAAGTGTTAAAAAACAAACTCCACAAGCTGCTTTTCAATGCTGTAAGCAGGAATATAATTTCGAATGACTTACAAGATCTCGAAATAGCAGTGTATGTGACACGGAGCTCTGTGAATCGCTTGTTATGCACAGTCGGTTCACTAATCTTCCTGCATTGTTATTTTACAGTGAAGTTTGTTTGTGTTTGTAGGTGTTCCACACACTGGACGAATGCATCAGATTCGTGTTCACTTGCAATGGCTTGGTTATCCAATCATTAATGATCCCATATACAACCACGAGTCATGGGGACCACTCAGGGGTCAAGGGGGAGTGTCAGACCAGTTGGTACATAAGGTATAAACAATTCACACTAATTCTAATTAATTATATCGTTGAACTGAAATTTCATAGAAGCGTACGATGATTATTTGTTAATTGATATAATTTCACAACTTAATTTACTATTTGATGTGTCCAAGTAATTCAGAGAGTTTGGCATCTACTTAATAGGAGTTCATGCTATCCTATTTGGAAATAATTTAATTAAAACTCTCTTGAGCTGCGAAATTGGATTACGTCCACAGTTGTGTCCAATTTTAGCAGTCTTAGTAAAATTTGTCCATCTAGTCATTTTGTTGATGGGATACCAAGTGAGGGGACCAATGGTATCATTATACCAATTCCTAAGAAAGTTACACAGATTGACTAAAATAACTGGCGGGGATCACTTTGTTATTCTTACCAAGCAAAATCTAAGGTTATTGTAAAGCGTCTGTCTCCAAAAAAAACATTTGATAGTGTGCACATAGATATCACATTGTACTGATGCTTGATAGCAGATTCTACCATTGTTGTGAACAACATTCTCATGTTATCGTTGACTTTTGGGTATTCCTTTGTGTAGGTGATATCTGAGCTGGCGAAGTCGTCCACCATTATGGACATTGAAAACACCGACTTAAAAGAAGCAGATCGAACAGCACGGCAAAATTCACAAAGGACAAACAAAACAGCAGAAGCAAACAGTAACACCAAAGAAGAATGTGTGGAGCCTTGTGATGTCCAAAGTATAGACTGCAGTGGGACTGGAACTAGTTCCAGTTTAGACAGTCAGTGTTGTACAAATCACAGCACCAATGAGCAGTATTATGATAAAGACTGCAGTGAGTGTCAGATTGTAAGGAGAGATCCAACTCCTAATGAACTCTCCATGTTTCTCCATGCACTCTCCTACAAGGTAAATCGATTGCTTATTACATTGCATATATGACTGAAAGGTCTCTTTAGTCTTTCTTGGTAGGACGACATCATTTACAAAGGTAACCGCTCATGGTCTTCATTCCTTTAGATACGCTGCAGCAAACATGAGGAACCATCTAACAGACGACCTGAGGACACTTACGTCCTTAAAAGAGTTCACAACTTATATACGCCAAGTTTCTTTCGAACATTAATAGTAGTTTAATATCAAGTAGATACTAGGAATTTCATTAAGAAAGTGAGTGCTGTCGAAGGTGAATGAAACAGGGTTAACTGAATTGAACAGTCAACAGGTCTGGATAGTTTTTGAACTTTGGAGGGTATAGGGGTGTCCAGATTAGGCCCTAGCTGATGATTTGTAATAATAAATACAGCAAGTGGTGTTATTGAAAAATGGCCCAATCGTAAGGCTAACGGAGTTGTTTGACCCACACTGGGAAATTGCTGAAAAGGCTTTGTTGTTTGCTGGGTGGGGAAAGTGGTTGAAAAGAGTCTTCCGCCACTTAAATTAACTTTTTGTATCGTGGACGCAGAGATATAATTTATGTCGTGACGCTTTCGATACAACGAAATATGAAATCACGTTTTTCGGAGTGTGTTAATTATCAACAGACAATCACTTTCGCTCGCGTGATTATCTTTCGCTCAAGAATACTCGGCGTATTTGTTTCTTTGACTGGGGAGATTTTCACTGTTGTTAACACCTTTGAAACCCTCGTAGAAGCGGAGATTTATTTCTTGTCGCGACGCTTCTCAAACATCGAAGATAAAATCCGCAGTTGTCGGCGCGTGTTTATATTCAATGATGAAACAAGAAAATTCGCTCGCAAAAATGTCGCAAGCATACTCAGTGCATCGTCTCTAGCTAAATCACATTATTTTTCTTTGAGTACAAAAGTATTGGGGATAAGTTGAAATAGACTAGCATCGCATCCAAGGAGAGCAGCACTATTCCTGGTGACTTTACACTTAAGAAATCGAGTTGGTTTATATGTCGTCCAGTTGCTCTGTTCTTTTGAATTGGAAGGACGAAATGCCTTGTTCATTTTACTCTTGTTACTACTGAACTACCGTATGTTTTGCAGGGCCCAGACTGGGAGTTTAGGACAGGGCTACCAAGTTGGGTTAAGGAAGAAGAAGAATCAAAAGAAGAAAATGAAAAAGCGAACTGGCCTTTAATCACTGAGAAATTAGCTTAGTAGACGTTTCGAGTTATTAAAGGGGTTTCAAAATAAGTCTTATGACAGTTTTGTATTTTGTATGCGTGGAAGTTTGAAAAATCTTTATTTATTACTATTTATTAACTGAGCGTGAAGGCCGTACTGACGTCTTTCCGATTCACACCGAGGGCAATAGTTTTTCCAGTACGATCCCGAGCTTGTGAGAGTTTATATGAAGTTTACCACACTGTTGCCCACATGCCTATGGGCATTATGGGAAAATCCCGTCCCGACTATTAGCCAATCACAGCGTGGATTATACAACAAACTCTAGCCATGTAATAAGAACTACAAGGCTTATTCACTGATGCATTTTCGCCTATTATCGCACTGATAAGACAGGGCTATGTTTTGAAATGTTTCCGGCACTTCGGATCGAGTCATCAAAAGTCTGCGATGAAACCCATGAGGTGGGCATTTTCGTATCAGTGTTGACGAGACGCGAAGACGCATCAATGAAGATGCGTCAACGAAAAATGCCTTAGTGTAACTTTTATCCATAACTTGAATCGTTTTATTTTCAAGACGTTTGCTTTCAGGGAAAATTCAAGTAAAATCGAAAGTCAATAGTCGTGAGCCTATTGTAAAATAATTAAGGGTTTTTATGTTGATCAGGTATTCTTGAGTATTACAGGAAATTACTCTTTCAAAAGAGCTATAATATGGTAGAGACTATTTAAAATAAGCTAACTGTGTTTGATCCACCTTGTGTTCCATTTTGATGTATTTGTCATTCAGGCTGTTACAACTTGTTATTGCATATTCGCGCCCTAAAAAGGGCGTGGCTCTTCTTCTCATTCATACTTTAACTACTAGTAATACGTGACTCGCAGGGCCTCGCGAAGCTCTGGGTTATTGTTGCCTAGTATCGGCGAAATACAGCAGACAGAATACAAACAGAAACTGAACAACAACGAACTGCACGATTACAGAGACTTCGACAAAATACAGCAGACAGAATACAAACAGAAACTGAACAACAACGAACTGCACGATTACAGACCCAGCAGTTTATAGCCTGAATAGGCGTTGAGGGAGTATTATGTGGAAATCAGTGTTATTTTAATCCGAAAAGAAAAACGATAAAAATGAAAGGCTCAGGATTCGAACCCACAAAAAAAAATAATAGTAAAAAAAAAAAAAAAAAAAAAAAAAAACCTAGCCGGATTCGAACCCCCGCCCTCAGTCCTGAAGATCTGATTTCAAGTTCGACGCCTCACGCCATTACGCCACCAGCGCGCGGCCGTGTGACGTCATTTCCGCCAGACACCAAGCTCACAAATATTAAATTATCCTGGATGGGTTTGTTTTGGGGGGTGGGTTTTTTTTTGTATTTTTTTTTTTTTTTTTAGGGATATATATATATATGACCGTAAACTCCACACGAGATTTCATCCCGCCTGAGCCCTTTGAGGGACAAAATTATACACCCCGCTACGCTCGGCCTTCGGCCTCGCTTCGCGAGGAACAAATACTTGATTTTCATAGATTAAGTATTACCTGAAATTTAAATTTATGACGACGCGGCTCCATAGGGGTTAGTCTGTCAATCAAAACCTGATCTAAAAACCATAAATAGTTTTTAATAGTAGTTACAAAAGCCCCCTATAGAAAAGCCCACGAACAAAAAACGTTTTAAAAAGTGTAAAATGTTGGCTTTTGTTGTACATCACTACCTTTGTTTTATACACTGTCTTTATGTTGTTGAATCTTCCCCCCTTTTTGGAAGAAAGAGCGAGCTGGGACCGAGGAATGGTCACATGATACAGCAGTCTCGTCGAACTTCAATTCTGCGACGTATCGTAAGCGTGAGCGTAATGTGTGGCAGAACTTATGCTTAATAGCCCTGCTTTGGTGGTCAAAAGACATTAAGTCTGGCGATCGGTAACTTGACCAGCAGCATTCGAAGAACTGAATGTATGCGGCACTTGCACCTTTCAACAGTGCTTTTAATGCGGTTTGCCCCAGGATGGGGGGGGGGGGGGGGGCAACCCACGGGAATTTGACATCGTAAGTTCTCCTAGGGTAGGGATTTTGACATCTAAAATGGTCTACTGGGTTAGAAATTTAAGAGGAGATATGCGAAATTTGACATTCACTAGGTGCCCAGGGGTGGGGAATTCAACTCTGGATTCCAAGGGAATTGAAGTTAGTTCGAGTTAGCGGGTTGTTCGAGTTATCCGAGTTCGAGTTACCGGGGTTCTACTGTATTTAAGCTTTCTAAAATCAGCTTTTACGACTTGCATTTGTAATAAAATGAAATAGAAATATTTTCGCATTGTTTAGGTTTGTTTTTATGCTGTTTTCTTGGCGATTTGAAGCGCGAGAGCAGTTCTGGGAGTTTAAGTTTTCGACTCGTGTATAGAATACAAATATTTACACAAGGCGTGCAACTTCGACATCGACGAATCCGGTACCGCCTCTGGAATGCAGCCTAAAACACATTTTTATTCTCGACTAATTTTCATCGGAGATCTTGGACCTCGAAAGAACAGTCTTTGAACTATAGTCAGGCCTAATTTGAGTGCAATCAGTTCACGCCGTTGTTCTTTTAAACTAGCTGGAATATCAAATTAGATCGTAAGCCCCCCTCCCCCCTCTCCAAGATGTTTTAGAGCTGCCAAGGCTGGCAATCCAAACAAAACAGCCATGAGCCCCCACACACAGACACCTGTCACACTGACTCATGATCAGTCAGTGAAGAATGAATACCAGTACTTATAACAAAGAAGCAGGGGAGGGAGGGAAAAACTTAATAAACATCCCCGAAATTCCTCCATGGTATGAAGACATGACACCATGCTATAATGTCGAGGAACGTAGAGCACTGAGGAAAATCATGCATTAGAAAAAAACAATCAGTCTAATAATTCGAAGCACCAAACAAAGGGCCAAACACAACGAAAAGAGAGGGAAACGAAGTGGAGACCAAAACGAATTAAACAATAGTACCCCTTATGCGAAAACTAACTGACAACATGGTGTCAAAAGAAAAGTCGAAATAGCGCTTATATGGATCTGTTTTCTTATCACCCATAACCTGAATTAGTTCCCCAGGAACCCCTGACCGAAAGGCATAAACTTGTAGCCTCACTCCGCCGAAGGGACATCCGCGCACACTAACAAGTCAAAAAACGGCCGTATGAATACAGCTTTCATAAGAGGAATGAGCCGGGAATTTTGTTGATAACAAAAAACTGGGGAAGTGACGCGTACGAAATGCGCTAACAGGACAAAGTGGGGACCAGGGAATTGGAACAAAAGGAATAACCAGGCGCCTTTCCCTACATTGAATGGTCTTGGACCAGTCAAAAATAACAATATAAATTGGACATTACGACGACAGAGATCTCGAGACTGCTCAAAACGAACTGCAGAGGCAGGCAGAATATTAGACAAGCGAGCTAAGAGGAAAAAGGCAAATAATGCCACGCAATAAACTACCCACCCGAGTGCACTATCAGGTTGCAACACATGAAATCACTTTGCAAAAGCGAGATCGTAATAGCGGGAGCTTGCTTAGGGGTATGAGTCGAAGACTTTGCGAGTCCCAATAAAGTTAACCAAAGCGGAAAGGAAGACATATGACGATAATCTGTAATCTGCGTGCGAACCGCAAAAGAGTATCTTGCGGCTCTAAGAGAAATGGGATCAGAAAAGACCACTGGCACCGGCGGCCTACCCCTACCAGCCGAATTCTACAAAGTATTTTGGAAAGATATATCCAGCACCCTAATCAGTGCACTGAATTACGCTTATGAAATTGGAAAACTCTCAATAACCCAGAGAAGAAGCATTATAAAACTCATCCCAAAGAAAAGAATGATGCAGAACCTTTTTTATAAAGAACTGGAGACCCCTAACCCTTCAGAACAGTGACTACAAAATAGCGGCAAAGTCAATTGCTAATCGTTTAAAATCTTTTCTCCCCAATCTCATCAATTACGACCAGACTGGTTTTATAAGAGGCAGTTTTATTAGAGAAAACATCCGCCTTATTGATAGTGTTATTGGCTACACCAAAGAAAACAATGTACCAAGACTACTTTTGTTTTTAGGTTTTAAAAAAGCTTTTGGCACGATAGAATGGTCTTTCATTAGGAAAACCTTTCAATATTTTGGTTTTGGCAGTAGCATTTTAAAATGGTTAACCCTTTTTTATTGCGGCCCAGAAAGCTGCGTTTTGGACAATGGCTGGGCGAGTGACTTTTTCGAAATTCAAAGAGGTGCAAGACAATAAGGTTGCCCTCTCTTCTCCTTATCTTTTTGTTTTGTCGGTTGAAGTGCTAGCTTAAGTAGACAAAATTTCAGAAAAATCTGTAAGAGCGTTTTAGAGTTAATCAAGAATGAAGTTTTTGTAACTTCTTGTAGTTTCCTACAATTGGCAGTCGATATATTTTAACAAATTAAAGCAAAAACTCTCTCGCTTTTAGTTAATGGTCTTTGATGGTGTAAGTATTTATAATTCATTTTGAATAACTGCGTTCAAATACTACGAAAAAATTTAAAAGTACCTATTTCACATTAAAACGGAATTTTTCTGAAAATTTCACTCTTGATTTACTTGAAAACGCTCGTACAGATTTTTCTAAAATTCTGTCAACAGTTTGTAAATCTACTAATCTTAAACATATCAAAACATAGGCACGCTAAGCGTGCAGGAGTTATTGTTTCAATTTATGGGGTGGCTTGGGGTGAAACTGGGTGATTGTCCTGTTGGGATGGTTTATGCCATGGGTTGAGCTATTTGTGTCTAATTCAATAGACCATTTGCATTATGACGTAAAAGCGCAAAGAATTCTGGTAGTTGTAGTTAGGTTCGCGGGAAAACACCATTTCTGGCTTTTGATTGGCTAAGGGCAGCCAAGCGGGAAGGTGGACATCTATGACATTTATTTGAAGCTGAGCTGCTAAAGTTTACGCTCTTGTCGACGTTGTCGCTTCGAAATTTGGTTATACATTTATATTTCATCAGTTACTTGTCAAAAATATTGAAAACAGAATGATAGCTTTGGAATGAAACTTGACTGACAAATGTTGTTCGTATTCAAGTAAGTTTAATATGTACGTTGTGTGCGGAGTTGACTTGGTAGAATTTCATTTATCGCGGCCGACAACTTCTCTTCGTAAATAATTTTATCCTAAAATCACAGCTTCAAAAAATCGCGCACTGGAAACAGATTGCTTGAAAGGACGAGTCTAGAATATGATTAAATTTGTGTGGAATCAAGTGAAAGCAAGGCAAGCCATTGACTTTGTTCATCATCTATTTTCAAGCGTTGAACAAACGATCGCTTCCATCGATCGCAGGTGAATTAATTCTTGACTGAAAAGCTTAGAAAATTTACCATATATCCTAATTACTCGGCGGGACGGTTAGTTTAATTTATTTTTATAGTGAGACCGAGAAACGAGTCAAATAATTCTCCTCGTTTAATCGAGCTTCATCGATGAATCATGAAGGGTCAATGATAAAGGATTTCCAAGCTGGTCAATCAAAACTTCACTGTGCAGGTGAATACAGGTTATTTGTTTATTTATCTTAAAATTGTATTTCTTTTCTCGTCAAATTTAAACTGAACTGTAATTGCAATTTTCTTTAACAAAGAAGCTTTCTTGTTTTTGTACTGAAAATGTCACCTCGTCGATTTAATTTGGTGTTGTGGTTTCAATACGAGCGTGGGCCATACGTGTGAGCAAATATAATTTATTTACATAATTTTGTTGATGAGCGATTACTTGTGAGACTTGAAAGTTGAGCCTCAAAGATTTTTACGAGTGCAGACATCATGTACTGTACTCCCCAATGTTTAGAAAGGGTAAAATATTGCGTCTTCGTATGCTATTTGAAAATACCTGGCAAGCAAAAGCTTAAAAGGAATATAATTTAATAACAGCGCGACTGAGACTCGACTGGAGGAAACACTCGTTGAAACTTCACTACAAAACGCAACCAAGCAAATATACAATTTCATTCATACCTTTTTTCATTTTAACAGACTTGGTTTTATACTGAGAGGTTGCATTTTGCCTTTTAAATGACGCCTTTTTCGGTGAGAGTAATTTACTTAAGCAGGCAATAATTCAAAATTTCCCGCGAACCTAACTACAACTACCAGGAGTCTTTGCGCTTTTACGTCATAATGCAAATGGTCTATTATCAAAATGTCACAAAATGGCACGTTCTTCTTCTGTTTAAGCGGTTATTTTGTTGCTAGCTTTGTTGCAACCGTAACGTGTTACTTTTGTTTGTTACGGAATACTTTTGGCTTTTTGCCAAACACTGAAACATAATATTGTTGTTTTTCTCACTTTCGTAACATGAGACCTCTGTTTTTTAAAAACGAACGTAACACGATACCCTTGTTTTTCTCGAAAAAGCCACGATTTCATATAGACATTGAACGAAAAGTACTATAATAAACGAAGTAATAAACGCATCCAATCAAAAACCACTTTCTTCGGGAAAGTCCTTTAAAGCGCAGTACACCTGGAGTATTTGTTTTCTGTCAGAACTGTTCGACAAAGATTTTCGTTCATTCGCAACCTAAATTCTATTCAACAAACAAGAACTAATTGAGTTATCGAATTGTCACGGAATGGCACGCTCTTATTCTGTTTTTACTCTCGATCGTAGTTGCTTTTAACAGCAAAGTTAATACTTGTACCGGTTCATTAAATGTTTGAACGAGATGTTTTACAGTTGATTTCAGTTTACTTTGGCCGCCCGCTTTGCGAAGTTTGTTGGGAAATTGGAAACTTTGTTATGAAGTTGCCAATTACGTTGCGAGTTTGCGAATCAAATTGCGAACTTCGATAAGTTCCCAACTTCGGCCCGACTGAACTTTCGAAGTTTTGGTTGTTGAGGAGAAACAAGACATGTTGCTCGAAAGTCATGGCGATTTCTGAACTCGAAGATTTTAGAGCTTGTCAAGGAAAGTTGAAGTGGCTTGAAGTGCAAGACGTTTCGCATCAGCGATCACGCAAGTGATTTGGCGATAAATAAATTTTATGCGGGTAGAAATTTGGTCAAATTTTAACTTTTTTGTATGAAAACACATATTTAACGATTTCTGTGAGGCATAATCTTCACTGTCTTCAATTTCAAGTCTTCTGCGTTTGTAAACCGGATGAAACTGGATGGTTTATTGATTTTAATCGAAGCCGACGCGACGCGACAGACTAATTTGTTCGAGACAACATGTTTACGGCTCGCTGAACAGAAAAGTTTTTTATTTTTATGATATTTGTTTCCAACAGTTTAGCGTAGCAAAGCCCTTTTTGATAACATAATTATAGAAGGTTTTATTAATTTCGGGCCGAAGTTGGGAACTTTGTATCGAAGCTCACAATTTGATTCAAAAACTCGCAACCTATTTGGCAACTTCATAACAAACTTTTCAATTTCCCAACGAACTTCGCAAAGCGGATGGCAAAAGTAATGACCAAATTATTCTTCAAATCTGCTTTGTGCAAATGGAAAGCTAGCCTCTCCAAACGTACGCTCGAATAAGACGAATAACAAGTTAGTGTTGGGCCTTTTACTCACGGCGTGTGCGTTGTAAGCAGGCGGGCGTTACGAAAAACGTTTTTAATCCAGGGTTAAATCACAACTCACCGATTCCGCCTCCTTCTAATCTAAAAACTTCGAACGAAATTGCTGACTACGTCAGATTGCTTCCCCTTTATAAACTGCAATTTTATTGGTTCTGATAGTACCTGAAATCTGATTGGTGTGACAAACACACATACTTCACTGACCCACTGATTACAAGGACACGACGACTATTAAAAGAGCTATTTTTGAAAAAACAAGAACATTGAGAAGCTTGAGAAGCTTAAAATCGGGCGCTTTGCCTTGAAAGGCAGGGTTCAGTACAGCAGAAACCACGAAGCAGTTACTTAAGTAGCACTCAGTCCGACTGTGTTTGTGTAAGTCACAGGGCTTGCATGAGCTGTATTAGTGTGCATAATATAATATCTAGAACGTTGTCGAGATTGCATTATTACTTAATGACATGATGGTTTCAATTTATAAATGTATCTCAATACAAATAAACGATTGAAGTAGACGACTAGACAATGTAAAGTTTGACTTAGCAAAGTGCAGTGTATTGGTAATACTGTAAGGTGCGGTTTCACCTGACGGTCGTGTGCTTTTCGGTATTTTCCAGGCATTGCACTTTGATGGGACAGTACTACAACTGTTTACCGGGGAACTACTATTGTCAAGAAAATGATCACAACTTGTTGATGAATGATTGAACATTTGTTTCATACCATTACTGTAATAGCAATTGATGAAGGCTTTTAGTACTGAACCAAAGTATAAGGACTGGGAAATACTGAAACCCATTATCAGCCACCTTAAACGGAAATATCTTGTTGGTGTTTCAAGGAATACAAGGAAACTTCACTCATCCCATGTATCTATGTATTGCGGTATTTTGTAATTTTTTGAGTGATTTTTGGTGATGTTTGGCAGGTGATAGTTTTTTTTAAAAGAATTAGTAAAATTTAGACAACTAAGAAATATTGAAAATTTAATGTGAATTTAACATTGGAATTTGAAGTTAGAAATTGGCAGACGGACACCAAACAGTCCCGTGACATCCTGGAGTGTTTTTGCATGGGGGTCAACTGTGTGATGATGTTTCCATTTTTTTCTTCAATCCCCACTGATAAAGAACTGTTGTTGGTGTTATGTTGGTGTTATCACATGCCAAGCCTTTAACAAGGTATGAAAGAACACAAGGATTTAAATTATTCTGGTGCTCAATTTTTGCGTAACTAAAATTAATGTTACTCAAATTCCTGATGGATTCTGTCTTAAACTGTTACGAGCTTAGTATTTCCAAATTATTGCATGTCAATGTAAGGCAAGACAAGACATGCCTTGGTTCTTATGTAATTCTCTTAAAAACACATAAGATATTGACTATAATTTTGTCTGTGCTATGGCAATTCACAGTGGGGTGGTCTTGATGTGTCTTTAACTTGTAGACTGGACTGGACTAGTAAAACGCGGACTTGTAAAACGCCTCTAGACACTTCGAATTCCTTGGCCACAATCATCTTACGGCTCTCTTCAATACATAATGTCTCAAAAAAACAGTAACCTCAGAAAGAAGTCAGAAGCAAATAAGGTCGAAAGACCGAATTTGAACATATAACGGCAAATGTTCTATGTCCGAACGTAGGAGTGTGTGGCCGTTTTTTTAAATGTCACGAACGTAGGAGTCGTGTAGGCCCGTCACCTTTATTTACGATTGACTGTTGATTTCTGGACGGGCCCCGTTCTACCTCGTGCGAGCAATACAAACGACTGCACTCAACAGACGTCAAGTAGTGGAAAGAAAGAAACATATGCACACAACTCATAGCATCAATCCCGTTGTTTTAGTAGGGGTTTGCAGAACGAACATGTGCTATACTGCAAAAACATCTCCACGCTAAAACAGACCATAGAGTGCTCAAAAAAGCTAGAAATATGCCGTCGAAGAAACACACAAGAGCTTCAAACACAAATTGTTTCGCTCGCTAAACCGTTTAGTTTCCGTTTAGTGTCCGCGTTCTACAAGTCCGTGCTTAACAAGCCCTCGTTTTACAAGTCCGCGTTTTACAAGTCCGCGTTTTACTAGTCCTCGTTTTACAAGTCCGCGTTTTACTAGTCCGCGTTTTACTAGTCCAGTCCAGTCCTCGAAATACAGTATGCCAAAACTCCCCGCCCTCTAAAGATAAGTCCTTGACGGTTCTTGTCGTTTTTCGGTGCCTATTCATCTTCGGCATCTTTCTCATCCACCTCTCGTTCTGTCCTGTGTCTGTCATCACACGAAAGAAAAGCTGATTCTCAAAAAATCTGCCACAAAAGGAAATTGACAAAAACAATATGAAAACCATATATCGAAAGTTTCTTATTCTAAAATTTTATCATACGTCTTAATTCAGAGCTACAAAGAAGTTCCTCCTTTTGAGTTATTGATACTGTTCTTACAGTACCTCTTTCCACTAGCGAAATTTTACAAAATTCCTTCGCGGCGAAAAGGTAGCGCGAATCCAGAACAGACTCCAATCGAGAGTGGGTTAATTCTAGATTACTATTAATTAACTATTACAACATTCATTTTTAAAATAGTTTCCCAAGCCGACTAAGCTAACTAAACGTCGAGTGTATCTTTCAGTAAACAAAACATGCCGTTATGACGCCGGAAATCCAGCTCACGCATACTATACCCCGTGACTCACGCAAACCTCCGACTTACGTGCTACTACAGTCATTCCTTTCTAAACATTTTTTTTTACCACCACCGTACCTTTCTACCCAAAAAACTCATGAAACCGCCCGGTTTTAACCTGTTTTAACCTTTCAAAAATTAGAGCGTTCGAAACTAAATAAGATCCGTAATCACAAACAACATACAGCCGTTTACCAGCACTCTTTAAAACTCCTGAAACCCTTCAAAATCAGGCAAAATAAATCTTTGAAATAACCTTTATCAATGTTTCTTATTTTTTATTCAGTTCTATAAAATGCCTTTCATACACTACTGTCAAACAAAAATTTCAATTTCCTCAAAGTTTCAAGACAAAAGAATAACAAATATTTCGTGCACAATGTAATTTGATTAAGCCAATATTATCACGTCTAAAAATACTTCAAGCAATTCAGTGAAAACCCGTTTTTTTTTCGTATCAACGAAAACCACTTTCGAATAATCAATACATGAAAATAACAATAAGATCAAAAGGAAGAAAGGAACCTTTCTAATTATTTGAAGACTTTCAAAGCCGTGATATTATGCATCCAATCCGCGATAAAATTTAATTACAACAAAATCCAAGTTCTCATTTTGAATTCCATTTTTTTCAGTTGATACCTTTATCCAACTTGTGAAAAATTCCATTCAAGTTCCTATTAATACTGTACATTCCCAATGTTTTGCTCAGGTCTTAAGAAGCGTCTTACTAACCAAATCTAAAATAATTCCAAAACATGCTGTACAAACATTCTACTCTTTGTGACAAACGACTTGACGACCAATTGTTCGAAATGAAAATCGACACAGTTCTTCCTAAATAAAAAAAAAGTTTTACGGCGGAGTCAGGCTCAAAAAATATACCGCAAGATCACACCCCCATTCATAGTCAGAAACCAGCAAACCATCTAGTTTGCTAAAAAAAACACTGCGTGACATCAATGACGTTACCTTTTTCATTTACAAAAATAACTTTAACTTGTCAAAGTAAGTGCAATTTCACAATGGTGAATATATCGGTCCAGTTCTCGGCCACTTTGTGTTTAACGCGTTTTTTCACACTCCAGTTGAATCAAAAAGAAAAGGTATTTCCTTCAAACGATAGACTGATTTGAGTTTGATCGTTCAATTCGATATAGAAAGCTCACACGTCGAGTTTACGCGGAGGTAGTTGTTTGTTTACGGCTCCAAATTCATGGATGTAGTTAAATTCGTATTTTATCCAAAAGCCCCCACCATACGAGCTAATTTTTGGCATGTGAAACGTAGAATAATTCAGCTTTCTGCTTTAGTTAACTTTTCGTTGAACCGTTGTATTTTTTGGTCTTAATTTACTTCGAAATTTTTTCTTGCGACGTTTGCGTATTTGCCAGTTCTCGGCCACCCTGCTCGCTATCACAGCTTAGCGCTTGGTTTTTAATATAATTTCATCTGCTGCTGCCAGAATGAAAGAAATAAATGTTTTAAAAATAAAGTTCAATCTTATCTCTAAGTTTTGAGCTGACTCTTGTCTTGTCTATTATTTCTACAACACCTAAATATTTCAAGACCTTTTCACTGCAAAATAAACCATCTAAATGCACGGGTCACACAATGCGGTTTTGCCAGAACCTGCACATAGGCAACTAGGCGCGTGAAAATCCTTCTTTTCTAAAGTAAAACAAAGCATCATAAAAATAATTTGGGATCGATATAGTATAAATAGGTTTACAGAGTGATTTTATGACTGTGAAAATTAATTGAGCATTTTTTTACAGATAATTACGCACACGCTTTTTAGTGGCTGAGAACTGGGCCAAGGTGGCCGAGAACTGGGCCCACAAATGGAGCTTTTATTTTTATTATTGCTCGGGCAAATTAATTTTTGACCGGTCGATAGCTTTACACCAAAAAGCTGAATAATGTAGCTAGCTCTGGGAGAAATTTCAAGTTCCTGCGGTTCTTCTGAGGTAAGAAATACAAGTTTACGTCAAAAGTGGCCGAGAGCTGGGCCAAGGTGGCCGAGAACTGGGCCCACAAATGGAGCTTTTATTTTTATTATTGCTCGGGCAAATTAATTTTTGACCGGTCGATAGCTTTACACCAAAAAGCTGAATAATGTAGCTAGCTCTGGGAGAAATTTCAAGTTCCTGCGGTTCTTCTGAGGTAAGAAATACAAGTTTACGTCAAAAGTGGCCGAGAACTGGGCCAAGGTGGCCGAGAACTGGGCCCACAAATGGAGCTTTTATTTTTATTATTGCTCGGGCAAATTAATTTTTGACCGGTCGATAGCTTTACACCAAAAAGCTGAATAATGTAGCTAGCTCTGCGAGAAATTTCAAGTTCCTGCGGTTCTTCTGAGGTAAGAAATACAAGTTTACGTCAAAAGTGGCCGAGAACTGGGCCCCATACTGTACTTTGCACCGTAAGCTTTTTTCTCTGTCCTTCCGCCGAAGCAAAAAAACACAACCTGATTACACATTAACCCAAAAGTCGACCAAGTGTGCCTGCAACGATTTCCTGTCAAAACTAAAATGAAAACCATTGCGGTATGCGTCACCCGTAGCGGTTTTGTAGCAACCCCGAGCTATCCCCGTCTTTTTGGCCGCGCCAGGAGACTACGCTCTAGGACGACCAAAGGGTAAACCTTAAATCGGCCACGCCCGATTAATAACTCAAAAATGAATACCAAAAGTCAATCTAGTTTTCAAGAAAATTAGGCTTGTTTAAAAACAAAAGGACACAACAATCGTTGCTATGGTAACCTTTGTGACTAAGTGACCAGTAAAAAATTAAACTTTCGTCATATTTGATCATTATGGTGTGTTTTGGCAAAAATCGAACATTGGCTTCCTAGATAATTTTCTTTTTCAAAACGACCACCCTAGGCCTAAAAAAAACTACATCGAGCCTCCTTAAAGGCAATCCGTGAAAACAAAAGCATTAAAGGGATCTTTGTAAGCAATAAAGAAATAAAGTTGAGTCAGTATGCAGACGATACAACTCTAATACTAGATGGGACAAAGGAATAACAGCTCTTAAAACACTAGATCATTTCTACGAAGTTTCTGGTTTAAAACTTAATGACAAAAAAACAGAAGCTTTTTGGATCGGAGCAAATTGCGGCAAAGGTGAATTATCAACTCCCGGAAAAAAATTTAAATGCCTTAACATAGAGTTAAAGCTTTAGGCATCTGGTTTTCAAATGACCCGGAAGAAACAGCAACTTTAAACTATAATGAAAAACTAGATAAGGTCTGGAACGTTTTAAGTTGCTGGACATACCGTAGACTTACTCTAATTGTAAAGATAACAGTCCTAAAAAGTCTGTTCGCTTCTCAGCTCGTTTATGGGTCTCTCCTTTAAATACAAATGCGAAAAATAATCAAAGAAGTAAACAAGCTATTCTTTTCATTTCTTTGGAATTGGAAAAGGACTGGAGATAAAATCAAACGGGACATGATAAATGATTATTCAGACGGTGGACTAAAAATGATAGACGTTCAGTCTTTCAGCAAATCGCTGAAAGTTACATGGATTAAAAAATATCTGGACGACGAAAATGATGGAAAATGGAAATACTTTTTCGATGTAGAGTTAGAGCGTTTTGGTGGCACAACCGTCTTCACTGGTAACTTAAACAAGAAAGACACCATTGAGAATCTTAAAAAGAATTGCTTTATGAATGAAATTCTTTCAATCTGGGCAGAGGTTAATTTTGATGAAAACATAGGTCTGAGAAGCAATTTCTTGGACAAATGTTATGGCACAACTCACTCATAAGAGTCGATACTGTGCTATTTTCTGGTTTAACAGGGAGGTTACGAAAGTAAAACATTTGAGAGGCGAAAATAACCAATTTTTATCATTAGCTGAACTACAGGACAAATACAGCCTTGCAGTTTGTCCTCTAAAATATTTTGGACTGCTGTCTGCATGCTCTTAAATCTCTTGGAAGTCTTGTAAAAACAACTGTATCAACTACTGCAACAATTATGAAACGTTTGTGGTAAGATTACAAAAATGCCAAAGTGCAAGCAAACTCGTATACACCAAATACAAGCGGCTTTCTACAAAGTGTGCATGCCATCTACCCATATTCAACAGAAATGCCTAAAGGAATGCAACCAAAATGCTGATGCTGATGAAATCATCTGGTCGGAAGCCTACTAGCTGGCTGCTAAACACACTAAAAGCACGAGAATAATTATTATTGAATTCCAATACACATTTTTGCATAGAAGAATTTTGACTAACGACTTCTTAACAAAAATTGGGATAAAAGACAACCCGAATTCCTCCTTCTGCAACCGTGAACTGGAGAAACTGCTTCATCTCTTTTGGTCCTCTCCTAAAGTGGCCTCTTTCTGGCATAGCTTAACGGTAAAGCTGAATTGATTTCACATCAATCCTGAACATTACACATTAGAGAGTGATTAGATATACTTGTTGCACTTGGTCACTTGGTCTAAAGCCAGATTCCTCCAAAAACTGCCGGCAACTTATTTTTCTCTACCTTCTAGCCAGAAGTTATATCTGGATCAGCAAAAGAAATGAAACCGCGCCAAAGGTAGTAGTTTTCCTTCAATACATCACTAATCATTTTACGAAATAGAGACAATCACAGGTACCACTCTACCAAAAAAATGGGAAAAAATAAGGGCCTTTTTTTCATCAACCCTCTGATTTTGTGCACATCAGTTTACCGTATTTATTCGATTAAGCGCCCAACCTCAAATAAGCGCCCACCTCGAATAAGCGCCCACCCTGAAGGTAGGAAAAGTTAATAAGCGCCCAGCCTCAACCCCACAAAAAACTGAAGTGCACAAGAGGAGTATTGATTATTGAAATTGACTTAGTACTACTAAGAAGACCTTCCCCATGACCGAGTTTTCTTATTATTTTACAAAAACTTTCAATGAACAGTTAAAATTCTGCTTTGGTACATCTTCACGTTTTGTTGTTATTTGTTGTTTTGTTACAAAAATAAGCTTACTATTTGCTGAAAATCGCGAATATTTAATAAGCGCCCAGCCTCGAATAAGCGCCCGCCTCGAATAAGCGCCCACTCTCAAGGTCCAAAAATTTAATAAGCGCCCAGGGCGCTTAAACGAATAAATACGGTATCTTGATCCACTGTATACATGTTTCTCCGGCATTAACTGGATGTACAATTATCGCTTCACAACCGCTGCTTCTTCTTTTAAGACATACCTATTGCGTTTACTGAGTATATAAGGTTTTTGAGTAATATCTAACAATGAGAACTGCTTGTAAATACCATACTGTAGTATACAATTGGAAGGGCGGTGGCTCGACAATTTGTGACCCACCCCTTCCTCCTGGCTCAAAACGGACTCACCCACCCCTGATAGGGAATTCAAAATTACATGACCCACCCCCTTTGCTAAAAAATCCATTATTAAGGGATCAATCATTTCTTTATCATCTGTAAGGGGTTGGAGGTTTTTGATTTGATATCAGCTTTTAAACACTTATGTCCAGGATTGAACGCAAGGTTTGTTTTATGAGTACTTCATGTTTGACTGTTTTATTGGAAACTTCCATATAACTTCATATTTGACAGATTTTGGTGTGTTTTGGTGGGGACCGCGAGTAAATAGCATACTGTAGTGTATTGTTAGTGAGTAATATCGTAATTTTTGAGTGATTTTTTCAAAAATAGCTCTTAGTCGGCGCGATGGACCTATAATCAGTGAAGTATGTTTGTTTGTCACACCAATCAGATTTCAGGTACTATCAGAACCAATCAAATTGAAGTTTATAAAGGGGAAGTAATCTGACACAGTTGTAGTGAGCGATTTCGTTCGAAGATTTTAGATTTGTAGGAGACGGAATTGGTGAGTTGTAAATTAACCCTGGATTAAAAACGTGTTTTTCGTAACGCTCACCTCCTGGGGCTCGCCTGCTTTACAACGCACACGCCGCCAGCAAAAGGCCCAACACATAATTGTTATTCGTCTTATTCGAACGTTCGTTTTGAAGAGGCTAGCTTTTCTGACCGTGGTAAAAATTGCATAAAGCATTTGCACACAGCAGATTATTATGATGTTAATACTGTGGGTATATTTACAAAGCTGGAAAGGAATCTTCTTTAGATTCCCTAATATACTGACTTCGCCGGCGCCAACTCCAAACTCCAAACCGTCCGAGAAAGACGGCGAACGACGAGTTAAACTAAAGAATAAAATTGGTAGAAACCGAACTAAAAACTTCTGCTCCGCCTAATCAAAGTATGATCCCATTGCAAGTGAATGTTGTCAATGATTATTTCAGACGCAAGTATTAAATAAATCTTGAGTTTCACTAGCCTGAATTTCAGACCTCTCTTTCTGGTCGCTACTGAAATTCAGGCAAGAGTTTCCGTAAATAAAACCGGTTCTTAAATTTGTGTTGTAAAAATTCTGTAGTCGGCAAACGAAACATTCGACGTGAAAAACATTGGAGCCGTGAAGCCCTCTGTAAATAAACAAACATTGGAGCCGTGAAGCCTTTCTTAAATAAACAAACATTGGAGCCGTGAAGCCCTCTGTAAATAAACAAACATTGGAGCCGTGAAGCCCTCTGTAAATAAACAAATATTGGAGCCGTGAAGCCTTCCGTAAATAAACAAACATTGGAGCCGTGAAGCCCTCTGTAAATAAACAAACATTGGAGCCGTGAAGCCTTCCGTAAATAAACAAACATTGGAGCCGTGAAGCCCTCTGTAAATAAACAAATAGCAATTAGACGTGATGGCAAGTGAATGTGTTTTATTTCTTGTGAATTTGCCATAAAGTTTTTAAAACCTAAATTCCTCTTGAATGAAACTTGTCTTCATGAATAACACAGATAACGGCATCAATTGTTATTACAGCTTTAGAAAAGTTATACAATTTTTGTTTTTTTAAAACCGGCGCCGTTTATAAAACTGGCCAAAATTTGCATATGTCAAAAGTAATTGGAAACCTTTCGAATAACTCCAGCGTAAACCTTAATTTACCACATCGCTGCACACAACTATCCGATTGAGATCCTTTCATATACATGTAACTGGGTTTTTCAAAAGAAAACTAAATGACAGAGTGAACTTTAAGATTTAACACTTGCATTTTAAATCATGGCACAAACGATCGTTATGCGTGACACTTCACACGTGCTTCATGTTTGTCCTGAGAACGCCTGATTGCAAGTTATGTTTGTCCATTTTATTTCGGCGGGACCTCGCTAATTCCAACTCGGTTATTTGAGCGTCTTGCTCAATTCACCAATTCAGAAGTGTGTTTATACCTTTAAAACATCTCGTTCAAACATTAAATAAACCGGTATAGGTATTAACTTTGCTGTTAAAGCAACTACGATCAATATCAAAAACAGAATAAGAGCGTGCCATTCCGTGACAATTTGATAACTCAATTAGTTCTTGTTTGTTGAATTAAATTTATGTTGTGAATGAACCAAAATCTTTGTTAAACAGTTCTGACAGGAAACAAATACTGCAGGTGTACTGCGCTTTAAAGAACTTTCCTGGAGAGAGTGGATTTTGATTTGATTCGTTTATTACTTTTCGTTCAATGACTATTGACCGTGTTAAATGGAGACATGGTTTTTTCGAGAAAAACAAAGATATCATGTTACAAAAGTGAGAAAAACAATAGTATCATGTTACAGTGTTTGACAAAAAGCCAAAAGTATATAATTAAATTAGTTCCAACTTGTTTTTCAATTAAATGATGAAAATCTACGTATTGAATAAAACAGTTCTGATGTATCAAAGTGCACGTAAAAATATTTTGTTTTCAAAAATATTTTGTTTTCAAAATATTTAGTAAATAAACCCTTTCAGGCGGCTGGTATATTGGAGGATAATGCCCGAGGCTGAAAGATTGTACGAAAAATAAACAGTTGGCCGAGAAGCGAAGCTTCGAGGGCAACTGTGAAATTTTGAGGACAATCTTTCAGCCAAGGGCATTATCCTCCAATATACCAGCAAGCTAGAAGGGGTTTATTTATTTTATAACCCTCTGATTAAGTTCTACAACGTGCTTTATGACAGTAAATTTATAGGAAAAACCTACAGTGATTTTGTGGTTGAAACAAATGTAATTGATTGGTTTACATGAGCTTTTAACTCTGTGATTTCATTAAAAGTTAGAATTGAATAAGGTGACTTCATTCGTTTGTTTTGTGCTTGTCTACAAAATCGGGCGATGGATATCAAATCGGACGGGGTATATTCGCTGATACCCGTCGTCCGATTTTGTACCACGTGATGCGTTTTATCCAATGAGCGTGCGCAAAAATTACTGGGTGGGTTTAATTAACAATTTTGTGGGTTTGGGGGGGGGTATTTTTTTTTTGATAATTGTGTATAGCGGCCCACTCCGTGGGCCGCTATACACAAATAGCTCAAGCTATGACATAAACCATCCCAACAGGACAATCACCCAGTCTCACCCCAAGCCACCCCATAAATGGAAAAAATAACTCCTGCACGCTTAGCGTGCCTATGTTTAAATGCTGTGTAATTAAGTTATGTGTTGTGTTTTTTTTTTCAGCGTAAAGCATTATTGTGTAAGCGTAAAATTGTATTTTACTAGTGTAAGCAATCCTATTACAATCCTATTATCAGTTTCTATGTAATGTCCTTTTGTGTTGTTTGCATCAATTTAAAAAAAAAAATAAAAAAATATTAATCTGTACCACAAAAAAGATGAAAAAAGTCGAACCCCAACTGTACGACTAAGAAACTGTGCGTATAAACATAAAACATGCTCAGAAACAGGGACATTGCGACAAATTACGTACGCCATTATTTCACCTAAACAATAAATTACAAAGATGTTCTGAGCCTCAATTAGGAAGTAGACAATTGAATCTCAGGGGTTCAAAGAAAAGACAAATCATATAAATTGTTTCTTTTGGGCTTCATGTGAATATTGTTACTGTTTCAAACGTTTGTTACAGTTGTTAAGAAATTAAAATTATTTGGCGATTAATTTTGTGTATGCTTTTGCACTTTTGAATTCTTTTAAGTCCGTGTTGCATCGGAAATAAATGAAATACTTGAATGACATGCCTGGGTATTTTCTTAGGGCAGGCTCCTGCTTAGGGACAGACCATTAGAAATTGCCAGAGGGGGGTAAAAAACTTTTGGTGCCGGAATTTAAGTCCTTCTTGTCTGCAGGAATTGTTTTTCTCCTTTGCACGAATATTTTTTTAAGCCACAACCGCTTGCAGGAATTTTTTTTAGTCAAGTTTCCGTTGCAGGAATGGAATTGTTTTTGGGGGAAAAGTCACCCCCACCCCCCGTCCGTCCCTTAAGATATTTTAAATTAGACACAGATTTTTATGAATAAGCCAACATAACGTTGCAGTGTTTTGACAGATATATTAATTTACAAAGTTCTGATTTGTTACTTAATATTATTATCAGCTATCCTAAATGATATTTAATAAATAATTTGTTTATTTCTCGTTTTGTTCTGTTTTTTTTTTCTAACTTTTATACCTTGTTCTGTCTAAACCGACCGATATATGAACGATTATCTCCCCACGCCATGATAAACATAATTTACTTTGCATATGCAGGTGACGTGCATAGTTGACCTTCGTATTTAAAACTGATAAAGCGAACAGTACTGAAGGAAATTATTTCTATATCAATATATCAATATGCATTCCAAAGTGAAATATCAATGACAACGAAATGAATTATCTTGTCAAGCATCCATGGCGGCCGGCGGATAATCTTGCATTGGAACTATGCGCTGTTAAATGCGGGTAAGAAAAATTCCCAGTTGATGCGTGACACTTTCGAAATAGTACTATAAACTAGGAATTTCATAATAAAAGTGAGTGCTGGCTCGAGGAATTAACGATTACACTACATTATTTCTGAAGTTTGGAGGTACAGTATGTTAATGAATGGCTTGTTTGGAGTTCTGGATTTCATTTTTGGCGATTATTAAAGAAACAATCGTAGAAAAAAGCATATGAATTTTCCATATCTTCCTAAAAATCAAATAATGGTCCTGACCCGTACGAGAAAATTAAGCAGAATTCACACAATCATACACAGAAAGCTGTGACCTCGAGCAGCTTGCAAAAGCGGAAAAATCGTATATAATTTCGCTTTAAAATATATCCAACAATGTAACGATGTTCAAGAGCACATTGAACGCTGAATAGTATAAAAAGGTACAATTATAAAATGAAGCAGATGTTCTCCCTATCTCCAGTAAACATTGCAAGCATTTAATACACATGTAACGTAACATAATGAGAACCTTTCGCTGTTCTTCGCTGTTACTGAAGCTATTAAAAGAGTGATTTTGTCGTGCTTCTTAAAAGTTGGCCCAAGCTTCAGTTGCAATAATATAACCGCATTCAATAGCATATTTAATGTTTTACACAATCGTAATGGCATAATAAAAATAGAGCACATGAATTTTCCATATCTCCCTAAAAATCAAACAGTGGTCTCGCGACTGAAAAAGAGAAAAATTTACACAGTCACATGCCACAAGTTGTTACTCAGAGCAGCTTGCAAAAGCGGGAAAATAGCATTCAATTTCGCTTTAAAATACGCTCAACAATATAACGGTGTTCAATACGTATTAAAAGGTAGAAAGTATTAAAAAGGCTTAATAGAAGAACTTAGCAGATGCTGTTCCCTATCTCCAAAAAACATCGGAAGCATTTCTGTAACGTTACAATGTATGGACCTTTTGCTGTGACTAAAATGTACTAAGACAAAAAAAAAGTTGTACTTTCGTCGGGCTGCTTAGAATTCGGCGCAAATTCGGTTAACAATGGTTCTAACAAAAAGAAGCATTCAACAGCATATTCGGTTTTCAACGCTATTAAGATGAAGTTTACATATCTCCCAAAAAATCAAACAATTATTTACTGTATGCTTTTAATAAACGCTACTTCACGCAATCGTGTGACAAACGGTAATACACGCTATCGTGTGACATAATAAAAATATACAGAATCGTAGACCGCATGCGCTAAATCTGACATCCAAAATTTGACTCCGAACCGCACACACAACACAGAATACCCAACACACACAGGAGTACCGGAATAGTGTGCTGTCTCGCTAAGGCGAGCCAGCAACAAAAAAAAAACTAAAAAAATGTTGTAAATAGTGTCATTTTGTGTAGTTTACACAAACGTTTCGGGCATAGTCCTTCTTCAGCGTGAAACCGTTTTCCAATATGTGTACGCGATCGCATACACACATTGGAAAACGGTTTCACACTGAAGAACGGCTATGCCTGAAACGTTTGTGTAAACTACACAAAATGACACTATTTACAACATTGTTTTAGTTTTTTGTTTATAGTACTAAAGTAACTGTTAGCCTGCGTAGCAGGCGCCGTAGTTTCGAGCGCGCGTATGGGAAACACGAAAGGCGCGATTTATGCAAAGAGGAGCGCTATGCTTCAGCGTTGTTTATATGTAGACGCTACTCTATCCTCTGTGGTGTCTTCGTTTTAGACTAGTGGGTCTTCGTTTTCCCGGCGTGTCCAATCGATGAAATTCGATAATCGATAAAATCGATTGTAATCGATAATAATCGATAGCAATTAATCGATTGATATCGGAAATCGATGACCCAAAGAGTTGTGAGTATCGATTTTCATCAATTGTCATCGATTTCCATCGATTGTCAGTTGCAATCGTTTAATAATGATTTTAGATATGTTTGCGCTACGCATTGGCAATTGAGTCTTACCTATTGTATTTTTTCCTCATCACAAAAAGTGATCTGTTGTGAAATTGCTGCTTTTCCTCTATTAAAATGTGTAAAAATTACGAAACACTTGATTGAAAGTGTTTCCAAAAATCTCTTCGAAATGTTTAGTCAGATTTGTGGACAATACCGGTACCCTCAAAATAGCCCTCCATAATCTTTGATGTGAACAGACACGGATTCGTTAAACAACGTTTTTTGAAAATAATAATAATAATTTATTTCTTGCGCATTACATTAAAAAAATCTCAATGTTCTTACAAGAAATATTAAGGAAAACAACGAAACAATATTAAATGAAGTAGATAAGATATTAAATTACAATAGATATTAAATTACAATAGGATACCGACTTCTTCAATTAGGAAGAGACCCCACCTTGTCCCCTTTTCCGCATATAGACTGAATTCACTCCGGGCTTAACTATCACATGTTCTCAAGGGGTAAGCCCCTCCCAGGGGGGAGGGGTTACATGTTCCCATGATCCCGTAACCTTTTTAGATTTTATTCTTTGTTCCCCATTAATAAAAACCCCTTGTTCCCAAAAATGTTTTAGCTCATGTTCCCTTGATCCCGAAAATTTTTTCTTCGTTCCCTTGACCCCCAAAAATGTTTATCATTGTTTTCCATATTTGTTTTGCTTGTTTCAACAATGGTGTTTCAAAAAATTGACAGGTCAAACACGACTCCTATTGGTGAGATAGTATAACTTTCCTGTTTTGTTTTGCTCTAACAAATACGTCCTTCAAGACCTCCTCTTTCTGTATGAAAGTTCTGTTGCCCGTTTAAGCGTTTACATGTAAGCGCTCTACCATGGTAACCAAGGTATATCGATGAAATGACAGAATCAAAAGCCCTCTGGGCTTAGTGTCTTGTGACTCTTTTCAGAGTTTAATTTATTTGAAAATAGACCGCTTTTCACGTCTCTTTATTGCTTGTAAAGATATCGAAAATTAAAAAGCGTGCATCTAACATAAAGAAACATTTAGACTCCTCACCCCTAAAATTTAAACTTAAACTAAAGCTACTTTTGTCGCTCGATAAAAGTTGTGACATTCAAAACACGATATACGAAACTCTTGATTCACTTGTCAATTCAGAAACCTTTGTCTTGAATGCTTGCGCTGAACTTCACGATTTCACAGCTAAAGATAAAAACAAAGGTTTATTCCAACTACAAAAGGTTCTCACGCGAAAGGCTTAAAATCCAATTAAAAAATATATATAAGATTTGGGACCTAAAAGACAACAACACCGAATTTTCGATCAAGTGGTCCATTGTCACGAGAGCAAGCGCTTACAGGGGAAACCCGTCACGCTGCAATTTGTGTCTGACGGAGAAGCTCTGCATACTATCAGCTGACAGATACACCTTCTTAAACAAAAGATCTGAGCTTGTTACCAATTGCAGGTACGAAAACAAGTACTACACGGCCAATCAGAGACAGGATCGTTCCAACCGTCCTCCATGAACGTAGTTTAAATTGTATTTCACCGCATCTAACGACACAGTCTGATGATCGCTTCGTGCGTTAAACTCTGAGTAACTCTCCGTGAAGTTTCTATCTTTAATTATTGTATAAGATTACGTGCTTAAAGTTTTGAAATCGATGCCTTAATAGTATCCATTCCGATCACAATCACGGTAATTAAGCGTCCATTTTGATTCATACTAATTGATCGTTGCTATTTCTGTCAGGCGGATATTGTTTGTACTTATTATTGTCACGCGACTTGTTTCCGACACCTTATCAAAAGCGATTTTTCCAAGCAGCCGAAAGTAGGCTTGACTTAAATTCAAAGTACACTCCAGCATGTAGCCGTTGAACAGTTATAGGACTCCGATAACAGCACAAAAAGAATACAGACACACAGATTCATAAGCATTTATCTGTCACAGATAATTCTTAAATATCTTAAAAAGGTCAACAAAGTCACAGATTTTCCTTTGTTGTTTTGTGTCTGTGACTGATAAGAACGTTTTCAGCCTCACGTTTCAATAAACTCACGCACACTACCAAGCAAAGTTTCATGGTTGACCTTTCGCGTGTGTCTTCGAGTAATACTCAAATTGAAGACACACAAGGAAAATAATGTCCACGGGATCAGTTGTTTTGAACTAGTTTAATCAGCACAAATTCTAACTTGCCTAAGCTAGCTAGTCAACTGAAGTAAAGGCACACATGTGGTTCGACTACTACGGACTATTACATCTTTGAAATCGGATCTAATCAAAAATGGAAACGGCAAAAAAAGGTTTTCCTGAAATATTGTCGGTCGACATACCTACAGTTCTGTAAGGCGCAATCCTGTTTAAGACATGCTTTTCCCCTATTGCTGTACCAAAATCATAAAACACATTGTTCTCACGAAACGGTAGCTATTATCAGATTGACTAATATGACTAGAATGGTGGGAATCTCGTGTGATTGCTTTTATCACTAAGAAAAACAAACAAAAAGCTTAAAAATAAACGCAACTGTCAGTGTAAACAGCATCTGCAGACCTCCCAAGTCTCACGATTTTGTCCTGAGACTCACGGTTTTCACTTCAATCTCACGACGATAAACAGAAATCTCACGAAAAAACAGAGTAACAAGTCATTTGATTAGCGCCTGGTTTTAGGACTCTTTTAGTTATTTTTGTCCGTCAGTTGATCAATCTCCCGGTTTTTACTGAAATCTCCAGATTTTTTTTACCTTAATCTCTAGATTTCCAGTGCTTTGAGGTTGAGAAGTCTGCATCTGTTTTGTTTAAATCTGATGATCGCATTTTTCGGCATTTACTAAAAAAAAAGAAAATTTTGACATGGCGGGAAAAATATTGACATGGCGGGAAAAATATTGACATGGCGGGAAAATTCCGCGGCCTCAGAAAGCAAATACGCATGGAATGCACCTTGTCCCCTGTAGTATTATCTTGTGTCGTCATGACTACGTCATGACGTCACAAGACAAAAATGGCTATCCCTAATATCAAATCTGTCATAAATTCCATACCCTTACAAAGATTCACAAACCGAACCCAGACAGGAGACCATTAATCGTATTCGGCTGTGACAGCCCAACAGAACAATCTCATAATTTTTTGATTACCTCCTTCAGCCAATTGCCAAAACACAGAAATCATATCAAGGAATCACCATTGTATGTATTGAAAACATATGTTCCACCTATACAAACCTTCGATACCAACACCCTTCCTCAGGGATATACTTAAAGAAACTATTTCCAATTCAACGGAAAAACTGTCTTCAAACACATATTGGGCCAAAAATGGAAGTATCTTTTGCCAACACTCATCTTTTTGCCCACGCTCATTTGGAAAAGGTACACAGATAATGTCTTCTCTGTGGAACATAACAAAGAGGAAGTAAACGTCTTCACAGAGCTCGCAAATAACTATCGTTCGACCAAAAAAATCCCAGCTGAAATTTCAGATACAGAAATAACTTTCCTGGATACATGCGTATACAAGAGCGAAAGATTCAGGGGCCATTCAATTCTTGACGTGTCACCCTCCAGGTGTCTGGAAAGATTTCACAATAGGCGAAGCATTACGCCTTCTGAGAACCAAAAATTTCTTCAAAAGCTTCATTTGAAGAAAACTCAAGCGTAGATCACGTGACAGAGGTTACCCAGAGAACCTCTTAGTCAATACTCTCTAAGAAGTTAAATTTAGCCAAAGAATGTCGGCCCTACAGAATAAACAAAAAATAGGCAACAAAATTTTATAATGTTTGTAACAGAGTACCGCCCTTCAGTGCCTAATCTTAAAAACAATCTTATGAGCAAGTGGCATTTAATACAAAATCAGCCTTTACTTAGAGAGATCTTAAAGACCCTCCCCTATTTTCATAACAAAAGGGGAGGTCTTACTCTATTCACTGTTTTCACCGTTCCCATAATACACCTTGTTTACCCCCCCAAAAGTTTTGCATAAGCATTGTTTTCAATTTCTCTTGGGACGATTGTACGTCATTGTAAATCCCAAGAGAAATTGAAAACAATGCTGATGCTAAAATTTTGAGGGGTAAAGCGAATGGAGCAAAACTTTAAGGGTGACAAATGTATACCATCTTGACCAATAGGAGTCGTCATGATAGGCCGGTCAATTTTCTGAAACATCATTACAAACATTCCCAAGATGCCTTGTGCAGCACGCAATAATAATCATCTCAAAATAATCTCCCCTGACACTCAAGTACGTAATAGATTTTATATTTTAGGGGCTCAGAAAGTTAAAAATATACATAGTTTTAAAAGTAGATTGGTGTTCCCTTCTTCCCAACAATCTACCCAAGAGTTCCTTTGTTTCCTGAAAATAATTTTAAAATATCCCCTGTTTCCTGAAAATAAATGCTCCAGTTCCCTTGTTCCCTAAAACCCCTGGGAGGGGCTCAGGGGTGACCCCATTCGGCGGAATGAAGGAACGGCACCGGCGGCGAAATGGAGGAATGGCGGAATATTCTAAAACGAGGAATGACGGAATAGCCTAAAACGCGGAATGACGGAATATTCTAAAACGCGGAATTGTGAGGCATTAAACATGATTTAAAACAGAGACAACAACGGCAACAAAAACAAACAGACAAAAGGAAAATTATAACTGCTAACTTTCTCAGACGGCTCGATTTAAGGCTAAGAATGTCGCTAAGAATGATTCAGGTACTTTAACTTGTGGATGTTTGTTGCAGTGACAGAAAAACCAACTTGTTTACAGCGGCTGCTAGCCGTAGAAAACCAGTAAACAGTTAATATATCCCATAAACGAAGTGTTCTTTATATATCTTCTTAATCCTTCGAGAACGTCGATCTCGAGCCGGGATTTCGAGGTAGGATACTCGAGTGATCGAGTGAGGATTTCTTTAATTTACAGAGTTTTCGTCCCGCTTCAGACAATGAAACGTATAAAGCCGAAGTACGTTAACGAAGTCGTTAGAAAGATAATGAAAGGGCCTGAAATTTACTGAGTTCGTACTGAGAAATTAAAAAAGAATCAAAGGGCCCATTCATGATCATGTTTTCTTGTGTTTAATAAACTGAATGTTAACGGTGCTAAAGGGAAACAAGTAACAGTTAGAAATAGCAGGAAGGGGCAAGTTGGGGTTTCAAAGCGTCTGTTATCTTACTTAAGATACATTCAGTCACGATGAAGATCGGCGAGAAGAGTCTCTGCTGCATGAAAACGTTTAGAAGCAGGTGAGGTGCCTGTGGAGATGAAGGGGCTATGGCAGAAGCATTGCTACCTCTTCCACCACCGTGACCTTGTCCCATAATTCTCTTTTACCATTTCAGCTTTCATTAAATTACCTATTCCCATAAAGCCTGACGAAGTAATAACAAAAACTGTACCTACACAACATAAGATAAACCATTTGTTGGTGCACAATGTATTGAAGACACTCCTGTAATGTATCTGATCAAATGTCATGATCACGCCGAAATTGTAAAATTGCGACATAACTACGAAATACACTAAAATTGCTAATTAGTTAGCAACAAAAACATTGGCAGGAAATAATTCAAAAAAGCGAATGAAGAGTAAAGGTGAATTTCTTGGGAAAGTCAAACAAAGTAAGAACACGAGGCCGAGTGGAACGTGACTACCTGAGGTACGCGGTGTTGTATTACACTAGTAGGTGGTTCAGAATTTATGCGCTCCAAAGACATTGTATGGAGATAAATTAAATAACGCTTAACAAAATAAAATTTTACCTTCTAATCAATAAAATAAAGAAAATGTACTCACTTTGCTTGTTTTTTGTTGTCCTTTTGCGCTCTTGTTTTGCTTTATTTCGTCGTTTTAGGGGCTTTTGAGGTTTTTGTCAAACCCTTATTTTATGCCCACGGTCTATAACTTCCGTCCAGATTTGGTTGATTTAACTTTCTCATTCATTGCGTGCTCCGCAGCATGAACGAGCTAAAGGAATCTTTTACCATTTTACGGGCTTAAACAGGGCATGTAGTAATTCAAGGAACACCGGAACAGCCTGGAACACTCCGGAACACCCGGAACAGTGTCAAAAACCCAGAACACCCCGAAACACCTTCCAAAAAACCCGGAACACCCCGTAACAATCCCGTATCCTGAATACCCCCTAGAAAACCCGGAACACCCCAAAAATACTCAGCAAAAAAAGCAAGGCTTAATTTACATTTGTTTAGTTCTTCATGTAAACCGTTTTAATATACACAACAATCGCATAGCTATGGAGGTAACAGTTCAGTAGTGTTTTTTTACACAGGACATTGAAAAAAAAAATGAGACCCAGGTTTTTTATGTGCTCTAGAGTCCCCATCACCGATTCCCCCTTCAAAAAATGGAATCCTCCAATATGACATAAACTATAAAGCTGTCAAGTTGGTGAAGTCCACATTTCCTACATTCACCGATAAGGTGGACTTTTTTGGTCAGTTGGAGGATGCAGACGGATGCATTCCCCTCCCCCTACCCCCACCAGACCCACCCACTGCTTACAGCCCTGCCATTGAGAATAACAAATAACATCGGATTGAGCATATTTTATTTTCGTGTTTCCATTTATCCATTAAAACGGAAGACCTCCATGTGCCTTTTGCTTTTTGTATTCTCATTCATGCAAACTGAAAGCCATGACAGTTTCGTTCTAAAGCATAGGCCTAGTCACCGGAGGTCCTTTTCTCCATTCAACAGTGAATGTGGACTCAATGTGCTAACTGTGCAGCGAGGGAGTTGAAACAACAAGCCGGCCATATTGTTTCAAGTTTAATAGGCCGATTAGTGAGTTAATCTTCCCCCAGAGCAGTATTAAATCTAACATTTAGTTTAATTGTCTGTTTGCGCTAATCGGGCTTTGAGCAACGCAATCTGATCGCAGGTTAAAATTTAATCGCCAATTAGCATATTGGCGCTAATGGAGTCTTGAACAACAGGGCCCTGGGCCCAGTTGTTCAAAACTCCGATTGAGCTAAGATCAACTAACCCGTGATTAAGCCTAATCGCCGATTAAAATCACTAACACCGGGTTAGCTAAAATGAGATTTAGAAACCCTTATTTTCTCTTGCTAATCTGCGATTAAGTTTAAAGTACTTATTGTTACTTATTTTCGCGGGAACTTAATTTCGCGAAAATGGAACGGGAATATTTCGCGAGACTTAATTTTCGCGATTTGGCCAATAATACGTGATTAACATAAAAGATACAATAGAAATCGTTTAAAATTAATTTTGGCGGGACTGTAACAATAAGGTAGATTATTATAATGTATTTCTGCCAGATTACGTAATAAAATTGTGGGATTTTTTTTCAAAATGGCTTCCCCAGCGAAAAAATGACATCCACTCCAACATAAAAGTTTGTCAAGGGTGCAGAGGTTCACTTTAATCAACATTACGAACGATTTAATAGCAGTCCTCCTTTCGATTTTTGTGTCGCCCGAAAGGGGCGACGACGATACAGAGACCGTCAAACAGGGTTGCTCTGCACCCCCTCTCGGCAAAAGGATGTACACTACCATCTTCCCGGAACATGTTTTCAGAGAACCTTCGTTTATCCCGTCGGTCTGCCCCCCCCCCCCCCCCCCACGCATGGAAGGTCACAAAATACACCTCGAGCAAAAGTTTGGTGTCGATGCCATTGAGATTTAACTGCATTTGAGAGGGACCGCGATGGACGGCTAAGCGACCGTCTGCCCTCTGAGCGCATACCTACTGGCACTAAATCGTTTAAAAAAAATCCACACCTCGAGTGCACGTTTAAAATGATTTTTCGCATACTGGATGGCTTTATTGGGAAAAATGTGTTTATTTTTTTACCATAAACAGAAAAAATTCCCATTCAGTGAAGATGTGGCTCATCCGCACCAGTGAACTAAAACAAGGAACGACCAAGACAACAAAGAACCTCGAAACAATAAAGGGAAGGAAAACAATAGCTCCAAAACAACGAAAGATGTCAAAGGTTCTTACACCGATGTATACCCGAAGACGCTATTAGTTCGTTACTTGTTGTATCGATCCATACTCTTTATTTCGACTCCTTGATAGATTCCGAGAAATGACAATAGTATCCTAAGAGATAATTCCGTGATTCGATAGATATTCCGTACTACAGAGATAGACCAATGTTCACACTAGACTCCTTTCCGTTCTTTCTGATTCCTTCCTTGAGCACGTTTTTTAACTGTCAATCACGAGACTCGACTCAGACCTCGCAGGTCAAAATCGGGCTTAGTCCCTAGCTTATTTACAACACACTCCCCCCCTGATTGACGGAGTCAATCATAAGGCGAGACAAACTTTAACTATGACTCTTAAATTCAGTTCAGTGTTCAAATTGGTTCAGACAGTTCATGCAACAGTAACTGTTGGGATGTCTTCATCCCTGACCATCTGAATGTTCCATCCGCTGTTTGGCTGTACAGCTTCCGCATTAGCTGTGACTTCGTCAAGTTCATTAACTTCAAGAGGGTAGAGCTTCTGAATCGGACGTTTCAGAAGAGTCTTGTTGAGAGAATTGTCCACTGTCACCACTTCTGCTGCGCGTGCGACGTTGTCTCGTCCCCGCAATAGTTTCTCTACTTTCCCCAGTCTCCACTGCTGTCTAGGTTTCTTGTCTGCATAGATGTGAACAATGTCTCCTACTTGAATGGCTCTTCTCGGCTCTCCTCCCTTAAGTTTCTGGTACTCACGGATCCCAGTCAGATATTCTTCCTTCCATCGGTTTCTGAAGTGGGCGAGGAGATTGTTCAAATATCTTTCTCGCCTGGCCAACGTGTTCATAGGTGCAGTGACAACAGGGGACTGGTCTAACAGTCGACGGCCAATCACAAGATGAGAAGGAGTGAGAGGACCTTCTGATAACTCATCGTAGACATAGGTTAAGGGCCTGGAATTTAAAACTCCTTCAGTTTCAATCAAGACTGTTTCCAGTTCTTCATAACTCAACTTTGCGTTTCCAAGCACTTTCTTGAGACACCGCTTTACTAGTTTGACGCAGATTTCAAAGAAACCTCCCCACCAACTGGCTGTGGGCACATTGAATTTCCAGTCAATGTTCAGATTAAGAACAAACTTCTTCACTTTTCCATCCTTGAAGGTTTTCCCATTGTCTGAAATGAACAAGTTCGGTAATCCTCTTCTAAAGAAGAATCGCTTAAGCACTCTTAAGAACGAGGAAGCGGTGAGGTCTGGAACAAGTTCAACGTGAATAGCTCTTGTACTGGCACACGTGAAAAGAGCAATGTAACATTTGAACATCTCTCCTTTGGACTCGTAGATATCCTTTACATACAGGGGACCAGCAAAGTCCACTCCAACTTTGGAAAATGCCAGATCATCCGAAACTCGAAATGAAGGTAGAGGTGGAGCGGGTGGAGTACTGTAGGCTCTTCCTAGGATCTTCTTGCATGTGACACACTTCGAGAGTACATCCTTGACCGCTTGACGACCTTTGATAATCCAGAATTGGGCTCGGATTTCAGTAAGAGTTTCTCTAACACCATTGTGTTTCACGTTCCCATGAGCTTGCATTATCACCAACTTTGTGAAGTGCTGTTTCCTTGGTAACAGGATAGGAAATTTAGCTGAATACGGTAATGAAGAATTCTGGATCCTTCCCTTGCACCGTAGAACTCCTTGTTCATCCTTGAAGACTGCTAATTGTTCCCATGTAGAACTAGACTTCTCCCTTTCTTCAAGTTTAGTTTGGACCTCTTTGTACCAGAGATGCTTAGCTGCATTCATGTCCTCCATGCTGATATCATGTGTTTCTGTCTTCTTTCTGAGCCTTTGGAGGAATTTCAACACAAGAGCGGACACTCTGAGAAGTTTGCTGAGACTGCTAAATCTTTCTGGTTGAATAACTTCTGAGATGCTCTGAGAACTTTGCACTGATACTGTCATAACTCTTGAGATTTCAGATGAACTTTCTTTCTTTAATTCACTTAGAGCTTCTTCTGGGACTGCTGTTCCACTTGCTGGACAGTTGGGTAAGCTTGGCCAGTCAAACTCTTCCTCCTTTAGAAATGGTTTAGGCGTTGCTGATATTGTTGCTTCCTCTTTCTTGATCAGCTCCGTTAACTCTTGACTGTTTGATGCCCACTTCCTCATGTTAAAGCCTCCTTCTCCGAAGCGCAACTTCAATTTCCGGTAAAGTTCAAAGCTGTCCTTTACCGTGTCCTTCCCAGACGCAAAATCATCAACATACAAGGCTCTGACAACAGTGTCTACAAAACTTGGATCAATGTTCTCATACTTTGATAAGTGATTCCTTAGTGTCACATTCAGAATGAATGGAGAGCATACAAGGCCGAACACAAGCCGTGTGAATCTCAGTGTGATCACTTCCGGATTTGAAGAGTTGATGTCATCTATCCACAAGAACCTCAACAAATCTCTCTCCTCAGGATTAATTTCAATGTTCAGGAAAGCCTTCTCCAAATCTCCGATCAGAGCTACTTTGTGTAAACGGAATCTCACCAAGATATCAAAAATCAATGGAGTTAAGGCAGGGCCTGGCAGGAGACAATCATTCAAACTTGTTTCGGTTCGAGACTTTGCACTAGCATCATAGACTACTCGCAGTTTGGTTGTGTTTCTATCTTCTTTCACCACTTCTTTGTGAGGAATGTAATGAACAGTTCCAGGAAGGCATTGTTCTTCATGTCTCTTGTCAATCATTTCAACTACACCTGAGCTCAATTGTTCCTTGATTACAGTGTCATACTGCTGTAAGATGTCTGGCTTAGCTTTCAATCTCTTCAAGGAAGATGCGAGACGGTTTTGTGCCAACAAGTAGTTATCTGGAATAACAGGATGTTCTTCCTTAAATGGGAGAAACACTTCATAGCGGACCCCGTTAAACTTCACCTTGGTCAGATAATCTCCAAGAAATTCTTCTTCTTCTTTAACTCCAAGAGTGTCATAGTCCCAGAACTTGCTCAGTTCATTTTTGAGGGAATCATTCTTTGAGACAAAATCTTCCTCGACCACCATACACTCCGTCTTCATTACATGTGACATGTTAACACTTGAGGGACTTTGGCATGAATTTGCGACATTTACAGAACCACTCAACACATACCCCAATCTTGTGCGAATTGCAACAGGGTCATGAATCTCCCCCCGTACCACATGGTTTTGAACGACTGACCAGTAATAATCTGCTCCAATTAATATGTCCACTTCAAGTTCCTCATCCCCTTGTGAATAATCAGCTAGAGGTAAACCTTGCAGATGTGGGTAACACTGCTGTGCAACTTCAATCGTTTGGTTTGCAATAGGGCCACAAATCAAATCAACTTCATAGGCATTAACAAACACTGTCAAATTGTCTTGACATTCCAATGCAAACTGAACAACGTCACATTTCTTCAATGATGCTTCACTGTTTCCAAACGTTTTAATTAGGACTGTTTCAGTTGCAATCGGCGATAGGCCTAATTTGCTCCTTAATCGCGTGTTTATGTAAGACTTCTGAGAACAAGAATCGAGCAGGATTCTCACATTACAGGAACTTTCTCCATTAGGATTTCTGACAATCGCTCTAGCCGTTTGCAACAAAACACAGTTGTTCTTAACATCTTGAGTGAAATACAAATTTGTACTCACAGTTTGTTCCTGATTGTTGCCTCTCGCTTGTCCGGCTGGAGAAGGTTGACCTGGATATTCTTGGACGTTGCACAATGCTAAATGATGTTTCCCGCCACAACGGTAACATCGAGCCTGACAATCACGACTCAAATGACCACTCCTCAGACAACCAAAACATTTCCCTTTTCGACGGAGAATTTTCTTTCTTGCTTCGGGGTCGGTTACAACAGCACATCTGGTTGTAGGATGTGGTCCATTACAGAAAGTACACCACGTATCCTTGTTTAGCGGCGGTCCTTCGTTGCTTGAAAATAGAGTTGACGATGTGGGGGGTCTTCTGTTTTGACCAGGACGAAATCCAAGTCCAAACCCATGTTTTTCCTTTGACCTTTCTTGTTCGGTCACCGGTCCCAAAGCACACCTCTCGCGAATTCGTAATTCTTCTGTGAACGACTTCATGATAGTATCAAGGTCCCATTCATTGGATGCCTCTCGACTCAGGATAAGACGTAATTCTTGCGGAATCTTTCCCATAATTACAGGCGTCAAGAATGTTCCATATGTTTCGGTTGGAACGCCGATGATTCCTTGAAGGCTTCTAACTGCCGCCTCTGTTCTGTCCAAAAGTTGCCGCAATTGCTTTAGATCGTTTCCATCGTTTACTTTTGAAAGTTGCATCAACAATTCGATATGCTTCGAAATGATGACTTGTTTGCTTCCGAAGCGCTTGTTCAACAACTCAACCGCATGGCTGTAATTCGAGCTTGTCAGCGTTAATCCAGAAATTGTTTGAGCTGCGGGACCTTCTAGAAGTGATTTCAGATACTGAAACTTGTCCACATCATTCAAGCTGGTGTTTTTGTCAATGGCCGATTCAAACGATTCCCAGAAGGGATGCCAATAGATAGGATTGCCGGAAAATTTCTTCAACTCGAGTTTAGGCAGCTTTGCATGAGTCGCAATGTTTGTTGACCCGCTTGAATGTGTCCCTGACGTTTGAAGGCTTGAATTATTAGACGATTGCGAATCCAAAATCGCTCCTTGCCCTTCCTGACTTTTTCCCTCGTTTGTTTTCGCATCAATAGCTGTTTCTAGGTCGACTATACAGGCTTGAATTGCACTTTGGAAGTCACAACTTTCACTCACGGTTTCTTCGATCTTCGAGTCGTCTACCAAATCGACAATTTTGTTATCCAATGTCTTTAGCTCCGAAAATTTATCCTGTAACGTACAACGCAGGGATTTGAACTTCTTCAGAGCATTAGGCTCTTCCGGCTTGTCTATTTGATCTTTTGCTTCGTGAATGGTTTTCCTGACGAACACGCGGTGACTTTCACGAACCTTTACCTTCTTCTTCAATTTCTTCTTCAGTTCCGACATTGTTCGAAGCTTGTTTTCACAGTTCCTTTCCTGTCCCGGTTCTTCTCCCGGGTCTCGGCACCAGAATGTTGTATCGATCCATACTCTTTATTTCGACTCCTTGATAGATTCCGAGAAATGACAATAGTATCCTAAGAGATAATTCCGTGATTCGATAGATATTCCGTACTACAGAGATAGACCAATGTTCACACTAGACTCCTTTCCGTTCTTTCTGATTCCTTCCTTGAGCACGTTTTTTAACTGTCAATCACGAGACTCGACTCAGACCTCGCAGGTCAAAATCGGGCTTAGTCCCTAGCTTATTTACAACATTACTCCTTACAAAATCACTTCTTGTCGGCTGTCTACCCGGGGGGGGGGGGGGGTACTCTCCCTATAATGGCCTATACGGGGAGGCTCCGCCTGAAAGGGGTACCTTTTTCAGGCTTCAGGTATATCAAAGGGTAGGAATTCACAAGTTTAGGTATACGAAAGGGTATGGAAATCTGTCATTTAGGCTTTTAAAAGGGCCTTTAATTAAAATATTTCGAACAGTTGCAATTTATGGCTGATTTTTTTTTTATTTATTAAGCGCTACATGAAAATGACAAGAAAACGTCGTGTTCTAAGTCTATGCCAGGTCTTTTAGGTATATAAAATGGGTACCTTTTTTCAGTAAAAGGTATACGAAATGGGTTCAATTGCTGTCAAAATGGTTTTTAAAAGGTTAAGGGTTAGAACTCGGGGCGTAGCTCCCCGCATAAAACCTTCACCGTATAAAACCTATTAAGAATTGGTTCACGCTAAGCGTGCGTATATCGAGCTATGGATGCACGCTTATGCTCAGGTGTGTGTGGTGGCGGGCGGAGGGGAATGAATCCGTCCGCATCCCTCGACGGTCCAAAAAAGTTAACTTAAATTTTTGGAGCTTTACCATAAAAGTTCTACGTGTTGGACAACAGGTAAATACTGTAATGTTAGGCTAGCGCCTTAGGGTACCCCCCTAGAGAACTATTTAGTCACGTGACACGTTGATGGTGCAATACCATGTGCTCAGTTGTAGATTCGAGTTGTTGTGATTAAACAAAGTTATAACGCTGAGTTTATCGGAGAATTTATGGCGTTACATTGGTGGCAGCGGTGAAGAAAACCCGAACATTACGGTAACCTGTAGTCGATGGAACTATTTGGATGGTTTGTGCGACCGAATTTTGTCGATTTGTGAGGTTCTGCCTCGAGATTTTGCTGTTGTGTTTACTTGTGTGGTTTCGTCCATTTTCAATGGCGGAAAACTCAATTGTGGGTTCAGGAGTCAAAGGTATGAGTTGTTCAACGCCAGTTAACCCTTTTAAATCTGGAAACCCGTTTACACCTACGTCCGATTTATCTTTGGATCGATCAGTAAATTTAGAAAGCTCAAGTCGCCGAGTCCACTCTGCAAACCCGTTCGCATCAGAGAACCAGTTGTTTAATTCAGGTACTTACTCTTCAAATCCGTTCGCGTCGTCAGAGAGCGAACCGAGTAATAACTCAGCTGATTTGTTTACAAATCGCCGAAAGTTTAGCAAACCTGTAAAGAATCCCGCAGATTATGATGGTACTCAGTCGCTACGAGATTATTTAAAGCACTTTGAGCGTTGTTCTGTTGTAAATGGTTGGAACGAAGATGAAGCTGCTGTATTCCTGGCCGCAAGTCTTCGCGGCGAAGCTCAAAAGGTGCTCAATGGCATGTCTGATAGCGATTGTAGAAATTACGCGAAGATTGTTGACAAGCTGGAACTTCGGTTCGGTGTTGAAAAACAACGCGAGTTGCACCAGGCACGTCTGCACAACCGTCGCCAGCAGGAAAACGAAAGTGTTCAAGCTCTTGCTGCAGATATTCGGAGTATGTCCAGTCTAGCTTACCAGGATTTGTCTCCTGATACCCAAGAGCGATTTGCCGTTCAGCATTTTATTGACGCTATCAAAGATCAAGATGACAGGCTTAGACTACGGAGGGATAAACCAAAAACTATGGACGAAGCCCTGACACTGGCCTGTGAACTGGAAGCATTTCGTCTTTTGGATGGTGATTGGCGAGGAAGCTCTTCAAAGGTTCGCTCAGTGGATGAAGTTGGAAAGGAGCCTGATTTGTTGAGAGCCCAGTTGGACATGTTACGATCTGACATTCAAATGCAACAACAGCGTCAGGAAACACAGCAAGTTGCTCTCCAAGAATTAGTCCAGCAGATTCAGCAACTTTCCCAGACTATGACCCTGAACACCTCTGGAAGCCCAATGGTCAATGCTGGGATTGCAAAGAATTTGGCCATTACCGTCGTAACTGCCCAAAAAGCAAGTCACAAGATAGAGTCAGTGCAGACTCGGGAAACGCGAGCAGGGTGTCACCCAAGGGCCCGGGGGATGCCTGAATAGGAATGATGTTGGCCCTACACTTGGACATGATGTGAACAATGCTGTTCCCATGAAAAGGTCACAAGTTAATAATAAATTGCGAGGTCTTTATCTGCCAGGCTTCATTGGAGGAACTCGTGTGATGTGGTTGATAGACACTGGTGCTGTTTGTTCCATTTTGTCATTCAAGATTTTTGATTCCTTACCTGACAGTGTCAAGTTCAGTTTGAGTTCAGTTCATTCTGCTATTACCCTAGCTGATGGTCAGCAAGCCAAAACACATGGTGTGGGACATGTTGTAGTGCATCTGGGTACTAAAGAGTTTCAAATGTGTGTAATTGTGGCTGACATTGAGGATGAGGGTATTCTGGGAATGGATTTCCTGTCGCAAGTTGATTCACAGATTGACATTGTTAAAAACCAGGTTTCAATTAATGGAGAAGTGTTTGACTGTTCTGATTTCAAGAACCAACCTCTCAGTTCCAGATGTATGGTGCGAAGGTCAACAATTATTGAACCTCACAATGAAGTGGTTGTCCCAGTCACCGTTCACAAGCGCTCTGCGACCTTAAATCCAAAGGCGTCTCAATTAGGCATGACATTGTTAGAGCCTTGCCTCAGCTCACACTTGCAACAAAAGGGCCTTTATGTTGCAAGGACTCTGGTGGATGTGAGAGAGGACAGAGTGGTCCCTTTGCGTGTGTTCAATGTTTCTGATGAAGTTTACAACTTGGCTGCTGAGACTGTGGTAGCCCTGGCTACGCCGGTTATGGATGTCACCCTACTGGAGCTTACTGAAGAGAATCGTGAGACTGTTGTGAGCCAAGCTAGAGTAGTCAACAAGCATGAATCACAGGAAACATTTGAAAGGACTTTACCAGAGACCTTACAGGAACTTCTTGAAAGGAGTACTGAGAACTTGACTAACAGTGAAACTGAGAGACTACAGGAGTTGTTGTACAATTACCAACATGTGTTCTCTCTCTCAGATGGGGATTTGGGCACCACACATCTGGCACAGCACAGAATTGAAACAGGCAATGTGCCCCCAATCCGACAACAGCCTCGACGCACCTCTCCTTGGAAACATGATGAAATCGAACGACAAGTTGCTGACTTTCTGCAGAAAGGGAAGGTGAAAGAATCGTCAAGTCCTTGGTCTTCTCCGGTTGTGCTGGTCAGTAAAAAGGATGGTAGCCAAAGGCTGTGCGTCGACTACCGCCAATTAAATGCAGCAACTGTAAAGGATGCCTTTCCTTTGCCACGAGTTGACGATTCACTCGCTGCTTTAAGCGGCTCAAGATGGTTCTCCACACTAGATCTTGCTTCTGGCTACTGGCAAGTGGCCATAGATGCGAACACACAGGAAAAGGCAGCATTTGTTATTCCAAGCGGGTTGTATGAGTGGAATGTCATGCCAGTTGGACTGTGCAATGCACCAAGTACATTTGATGGAACTTGTGTTGAAGGGCCTTCATTGGAAGATCTGCTTGATTTACCTTGATGATGTGATTGTTATGGGACGCACGTTTGAAGAAGAGTTAGAGCGGTTGAAGCAGGTGTTTGAGCGACTAGCGTGTGCAGGACTTAAGCTTAAGCCGAAGAAGTGTTTCCTCTTTCAGAAAAGGGTATCGTACCTTGGACATGTGGTCACAGAAGAAGGCATTACTGCAGACCCTGGAAAGGTGGAACAAGTTCGTACATGGCCCATTCCAGAGAACAGCACAGAGGTCAAAAGTTTCCTTGGACTCGCCTCGTATTACCGCGGTTCATCCCTAATTTTGCAGCCGTAGCTCAACCACTGCATAGGCTAACAGAAGCTAAGACAGAGTTTGTTTGGACAGGGCAATGTCAGCTGGCCTTCGACAGCCTAAAAGGTTTACTTACGTCCGGTAGAGTCCTGGCCTATCCGACCAGAGAGGGGAAGTTTGTGTTAGACACCGACGCATCGGACCATGGAATTGGTGCAGTGTTATCACAGCTTCAGGACGGGGTGGAGAAACCTATTGCGTTTGCGAGCCGGACATTGTCTAAGTCTGAAAGGAACTATTGTGTGACTCGTCGTGAGCTATTGGCAATTGTTGAGTTTGTAAAGCAACATCGGCATTACTTACAGGGTGCAAGATTCTGCGTAAGAACTGACCATGCCCCTTTGCGTTCCGTCATTAGGGCAAAAGACCCTGAAGGACAACTGGCACGTTGGATTGAATTCTTAAGTACTTTTGACTTTGAGATCCAATATCGATCAGGACAGCAACACCAGAATGCTGATGCGCTCTCCCGTCGACCTTGTGATGACCGTTGGAAGTGGTGTGTAGGTTGGAAGTCACAGAAGCAAGTGACTTTTGTTCATGTGGGTGTCCAGACTGAGGTGCATGCCCCAAACCAGGACAATGAACAACCTGCGAACTGTGAAGGTCCTGTTGGTGATCGTTGTGGGACTGTAAAGTTAGAACCAACGTGGACTTCCACCTTTTTGAGGGAGCAGCAGGAAGCAGATTCTGATCTCAAGGTCATTATTGGATGGAAGAAAGCCAGTGAAAGGAAACCACTGTGGGAGGATGTGTCACCTCAGAGTCGTGCGGTAAAGGCCTTGTGGGCACAATGAGACAGGCTGCTCTTCAGAAATGGTGTACTTTGTCGGAAATGGGAAAGTGACGCAGGAGATCAGACGACTGACCAGGTTGTTCTTCCGGAGAGTCTCCGACAGACTGCTTTCGAAGCTCAGTCGCGTTACAATACGGACTTGTCGGCGACATTTGTCAAACCATTCGGTTGTGGAGCGTTTAAAAAGTAAAATTAAAAATACTAAATTATTCTAGGGAATGGAAATGTATTAACGCTCAGCAACTACTTTATCTATCCTTGCTCATATTGCTCTTTAAAATAAACAAAATTCCCCGAAAAAGGAAAGAGAAACTGCCTGAGAAGTTTGATCACGGTGAATGCAAAATCATGCCGATGTCCCTGAATGGAATTGTGAATTCACGGACAGCTTAGCTTCTGTCATATTGGAGGATTCCATTTTTGGAGGGGGAAATCGGTCATGGGGACTCCAAAGCGCATAAAAAACCTAGGTTTCATTATTTTCAATGTCCTGTGTAAAAAAACACTACTGAACTGTTACCTCCATTGCTATGCGATTGTTGTGTTTATTAAAACGGTAATTAACAATTATTAAAAACAATAACATGAAGCACTAAACAAGTGTTAATTAACGCCTTGCTGAGTATTTTGGCTGTTCCGGGTTTTCTAGGGGTATTCAGGGTTTTTTCTAAGTTAATCCGTGGTATTTCGGGTTCTTGACACTGTTCCGGGCGTTCCAGAGTGTTCCGGGCTTTTCCAGTGTTCCGTGTTCCGGTGTTCTGGTGTTCCTGGAATTACTACACTTAAGGTATGTACTAAAACCAGGAACACCACGGAACACCGGAACACCCTGGAGAGGCCCTGTTAGGGTAAATCCCGACAAGCGACACGGAGTTTAAACAGCGACATGGAAGAAATAATGGCGACGAACGAGAAGACTTTTATTGAAATAGCGACAGCAGCGAAGGAAAGAATTAAATAAGAGCACTACGGCGAATCTCTCGGTTTCTTAAATGTTCGACGGCGAACCTGATGTAGTCACAAATCCCCTGCGTCATCAGCACGCTGGGCATGCTTTTAGGTCCCGTAGATTTAACGGGCAAGTACAAACAGTCAAAAATTTTCTTTGCTTGTCCTACTCACTGGTATTTCGCTATAAAGGGTACAAGGTGACAGATCTTTATTCGTTTTGGCTGTGGCTGATCAAGAAGCTATAAATTCAATAAAAAAGTTGAAAGGAACAAACTTAGGCTAAACTAATGTGGGTTTGCATTAGAGCGGGAGAGCGGGAATGTTGCTGTTATAATCACTGAGCTGGCAACCAGCAAACGTACTTCATCCTGATAAAGCATAGCAAAGTATAAGCTTAAGGAAATACGACAAATAAGCCCAGATGTCATTTCAGCCGAGCGAGATCAAGCCCACCTTTAAAAAATTGACAGTGAACGCCTGAAACAACGGACAGCAGTCCAAAAATAATCGCCCGTCGAGGTCGAGAAATCGGTGGAGAAATGTTTTGCGATCGAGAATTTTTGATCAGTTGAGAACACGTCGTTTTTTAATTAATCTGTCAAACAATTAAATTATATTCATTTTAACAGCTCTCTTAAAATGCACGAAAAACTTCTGCTCTGTGTACTTAGTTCAGAGTCACGTCGATTTTTATTAGGTCAAAAAATTTAAAACAACTTTTCTTACTGCGATATTAAAGTGCCCGAAAAACTACTGCTTAGAGTCAACTCGGTTTTTAATTGGTCGAAAAATTTAAAACACCTTAAGTTTTTAATGCGAAATTTAAAGTACGAATAAAGAAAAAATTGCAAGGCCGATTCAACGGTTTGGGACTGTATTGAAATTCCAATATTTCGGAAGGCACGGCCTTCCTTCTTCAGGGTCTTAGGCCGTGCCTTCCGAAATATTGGAATTTCAATACAGTCCCAAACCGTTGAATCGGCCTTGCAATTTTTTCTTTATTCGTTATTTAGTTATAGCTGATTAGATCCTCTACAGTGAGAGGATCCGGTACTTCTATTTTGCCACGGTGGTCCTTGCAAATTCACGTTAGTTTTCAGAA